>NC_068984.1:27990632-27992555 GCF_001194135.2 Octopus bimaculoides
GGCACCTGTACCAGTGGATCACTAAGAGCACCGTCCAAGCATGATCATTGCCAGAGCACCAGCTGTCTGGCTTCCATGCCAGTGACACGTAAATAGCATCATTTGAGCGTGATCATTACCAACGTGCCAGTGGCACGTGAAAAGACATTCGAGCGAGATCGTTGCCAGTACCCCTGGACTGGCTCCTGTGCAGGTGACACGTAGAATACACCATTTCGAGTGTGGCCATTGCCAGTACCGCCTAACTGGCATTCATGCCGGTGGCACATAAAAGCACCCACTACACTCTCAGAGTGGTTGGCGTTAGGAAGGGCATCCAGCTGTAGAAACGCTACCAAATCAGATTGGAGCCTGGTGTAGCCACCTGGTTTCACCAGTCCTCAGTCAAATCGTCCAACCCATGCTAGCATGGAAAGCGGACGTTAAACTATGATGATGATGAGATCTAGAGTGAAGATGTCATGAGCACATTGACAGAAATTGATGCTTAGTCTCAGTTCAGCCTTGATTTGAGTATATCTATGACCAAGATTGTTCTAGCATGATCGCCTCAACATTTATTCTGACCAGAGTGTACTTAGGACTATACTAACAAATATATTCCGCAGTTGTTTTTGTTTTGTTTTTATTCCTTTGTGTGGGGTAAATAGCTGTGTATGATTAGTAAAAGAATTTGCTGATATTTCTAGCATGTCAAGTGTCCACAAAGAGGGTCCCTCGTTGGCTTGAACAATGAAGAGTAGAAGTGATTGTTGATCAATGAGAAGGCTCTAGAAAGATACACTCAGGTTAGATCAGAAATCATCAACCCTCAAAAAGACAGGTTTGAGACATGGAAAGATAATGTACTACAAAACATCATATGTTATCATAGAAAAACAGAATAAAATGATTATAATGATAATGACGAAGAGGAGAAGGAGGAAGAGGAGGAAGATGAAGGTGGTGGTGTTGTTGGTGGTGGAAGGGGTAGTGGTAGTAGTGATGTGAGTTGGGGAGAAGGAGGAAGCGGTTATTAATGATGATGATCATGATTATTATCATGGTCAGGAGTTTAAAAATATTTCCTTTCATCACTTTGTCTGAATCTGTACTATTGGACTCAGAAATTGGCAAAACCAGATGAAAAAATAATAAAGAAGAGAAATAAATAGATAAATAAACTAAACAAATGAGTAAATAATAAATAAATAAAATGTGAAAATATTTTGAGTTTAAGCCAAATGTGTTTATCAGAAAAGGTATCAATAATAATAATAATAAAAATTAGAAAGATGAATTATGGAAGAGAACGATAATTTAGAAATTGTTGTTAAGCAGTTTTATTGTTAAAATTTCAAACGATATATGAAAGAAACAACATAACAAACAATTAAAATAATAAGAAAACAATATTAACAAATAAACAACACAATGGAAAGCAAAAGAAATACTAAAATAACATTTAAAAAAAACATCAAAAAAGAACAAAATAGACAAAATCAGATAGTCATAAAACACTCATTATTTGTGGGTGAGATACTTGATAAATGTGGTTTTGATATTATTTCACTTGGCTTAACCAGAGAACCTGTCTGTCTCTGGTATTAGATATGATAATTAAATAACAGACATGCAACAGCAGAAATGTAAAAAAATTGTTTACGCCTCTCACACTGTTGCCATTCATTTGTACTCCAGTGTCTCTCATAAAAGTGTTTTCATATTCATAGCAAAAAAAAAAAGAACCAAAAAGTAAAGAAAATTATGTAATGTTGTCCATCATTGTCATCAACACCACTTTCACAATCATCATCATCATCATTGTTGTCATTGTTGTTGATGTCATCTCTGTCATCATTATTGTCTCCAGGTTCTCAGGCTACCTTCCACACCTTTAATTATCATCATCGTCACCACCACCACCACCACCACCACCACCAC
>NC_068984.1:27992565-28002178 GCF_001194135.2 Octopus bimaculoides
ACGCAACATCATCATCATCATCATCATCATCATCATCATTATCATCAGTATCATCATCTTCACCAGGTTTATACAATCACCACACTTAACAAGGTGAAAAAATATTTTACTACTTGTCTTTCACCATTCTGCAACAACAGCAATACTCTGATATCCAGTTTTTGCTAGTTGATCAGGCCAAAGTTGATCAAACTGATCTATGATCAAATGTATCCCAGTCATGATCCTTCTCTTTTTCTAAGTGCTAATGTCTGATTTCTGGGAGGTTTAGCTGCTATTTCACACAGAGGAGACAAACAAGGACAAACAAACGGATTAAGTCGATTATATCGACCCCAGTGTGTAACTGGTACTTATTTAATCGACCCTGAAAGGATGAAAGGCAAAGTCAACCTCGGCAGAATTTGAACTCAGAACATAGCAGCAGACGAAATACCGTTAAGCATTTTGCCCGGCGTGCTAACGTTTCTGCCAGCTCACCGCCTTTGTTTAGCTGCTATTTCTACCAGATCTAATTACTATCTGTATAGATATTCCCTCATTAGCTCATGCTGTTTCTATTGGCTTATATGTATCAAACAAGATTTAGATACTTCTTGTTTCTCTTTCTCACTCTACAACAGTTAGTGCTTTCAAATGGCATATCCATATTCTGCTGTTAATTCACTCCATTGTTTGTTTCCCTTAATTTGCATGATCCATTGATATTACATATACTTACAACCAAAGGTTTATTTCTTTCTAACTACTCTACATTTGAGCCATACCATTGTACTAACTGCATATAATAACAATTCACTGTACTCTGCTTTGTATATTATCTCTGTTTAAAATGAGGGGTGTAGAAATATGACTTAAAGAGTGATATGATTCCAAGTCAACCGAGTCTCAATTTATAATGTTCATATAATGTTGATAGTTATAATAAAGAATATATGGTTCCTTTTCTTCAAGATGTTTAGATGCAATTTGAGGGGTCTTTGGTTGCTATATCTAGCATGCTAAGAAATCACAAACAAACTACCACTGAAGAATAGCAGGAGCACTGTATAAGGAATGAATGTTTTGCTAGACTGCAGCTAGATTTCAACTCTTAACATAATTGGAACTTTATTTATAGACGTGATAGATTTTGACAAGCCATGGATATATTCTGAAGAATAATGAAGAAATCAATGACTGCACAAGAATCCAATGTCAATAAATCCCAATAAAAAAATAACATATTTGAAATTTTAAGAACAATATTTAATAAATATTATTTAGTGTCTGTGGTTCAGTTGTACACATATCAAGTGCAATGACTATACATTTCTGACTATTTGCCAAATATTTCCATTAAAGACAACAAATAGTAACTACACATGCTAGGTTTTATTTTATTATTGTGAAATAAATAAGTTAATGTATCTCTGTTAGTTTGACTGATGAGGATTTAATTGCTTGATCAAACGAATTACCTGCTCATTGAATTTACATTTAAATGGTTAAGTTTTCCACAGACACATGTATCATTAACATAATCCTGAGGCAGAATTAGAGAGACACTGTATGACAAGGCTGGATCTTTGAATTACAGTTAAAAGTCATTTGATGAGAATTCTACAAACTCTCTAATGATCTAATTTCACTCACAAGGCCAGGATTAACCAATGTAACGGTAAAAGATGTTTTTCATGCTTCCGGGATCAATAAAATAAAAAAACAAAAACAGACAAGTACAAGGCCCAACATAATTGACTATTCCCATCTCCCTATTTTCAGGCCTTGTGTCTATGTTAGACGCAATTTTCATACATAAATAATATGCATGGACCTGCTTACAAAATTAGTAAGCATTATAACGTCCATGAAACGTCCATGCTTCAAAAACTGCTCAGAACTGCTGAAGCATCAAATAAAGTGCCTGCATCAATTGTTAGCTTTTGTGACTCTACATCTTTCAAATCTTAAATGCTTCCTGAAATTTGCCAATACTAACAGTCACTGTCCTCATTTTTGTTTTCCTGTGCAATGTTCTATGCACTGTACATGCACTTTAAGCTACCTTTTCTGGTGAGTTGTTGTGCACCTGAGCACTGTATACAATAAGTTCACTATTGTTATTATTATTATTATCATTATTATTATTATCCGTGTTATCTTCTGAGGAAGATGCTTTTATGGGTGCAGCTGAGTATCTTAAGGCTCTTAGAAATAGTGGGTTTCTCTGATGAAATTAGATACAGGGGTAGGAACAGGAAAATGAATATTTTATAGTACAAACTAGTATCTTACCTTGCAGTAAAAACTAATATAGCAAGAGAATTTAATTTCAGAGATCAGCATTTTCTGACAGAGCATAAGTATAGAAAAGTATTGAATAGGAACTGTGTTAAAGTTAGTTATTCAGCTAGCAAGAATTTCGGGTGTTTTATCAGAGGTTTTAATGCTGTAAAACTAAGTAGAAGAGAGATGGAAACAACTAGTCAACAAAGATCATGCGACTGTAGAATTTGTGAGAACTGTCCACTAGAAGGTAAATGTCAGGCAAAGTCAATATTATATAGTGCAAAAGATGAATCAAACGGCAGTGGTTAACCTAAAACATATTTTAGGCAATAGAACTCACATTCAAAAACCGTTATTACATGTATAACTGTTCATTTATCAGCTCCAAAAGAAATGTGCTATGGTTTGTTGAAGTTTACAGGATGTCATGAAATTAAAGCAATCGGAGTTTAGAGCTTTAATAACTATCAATAAATGCGATAAGATATGAAAATCATACATCATTATAAAAGTTTAGTATGTCTTCTTTTTGTTTCAGACTAAATAAATTCAGATTTATAAATTAGATAATAGCTATAGACCGAAAAACAATTATAACCCTCCAAAAAGGAGATGAAAGTAATACAACTATAGCAAAAGAGTTTAAAATTTACCGAACAACAGTCTGGAAATTCGTCAAGAAATTTCAACCTGATCGACCTTGAACGTGGCCGAAAAAGAACTGTGTGGATCCCTCAGCTTATCAAAAGTACCAGAGAAAAGATACAGCGAAATCCATGTCGTTTCACCAGAAAACTGGCTGTCACAGCAAAAATAAACCGTACATCGATGTATCGAGTACTGAAAGAGGATCTCAGAATCCACCCTTATAAGATGATCCACCGCCATGAGCTCACGCAAGTTTAATAGGTCATGAGGCTGGAGAGAAGTCGTCTTGTCCTGCCTCAGATTGCTGAAGACACGCTGCTTAACCCGGTGTTCACTGGTGAAAAGAAAATTGACATCAAACGAACAGTACACCACCAGAATAACCGACTTTGGATCGTATCTGGCTCCGTTGAGAGTAGTCTCCTAAATCGACGTAAAAATCCACAGTCATTTATGATTTGGGCGGCTGTGACATCCACTGGAATGTCGGCTCTCGTTTTAGTGCCCTTGGGTGTTAAAATTAACACCCACTAATATAATTATCGACATTCTGGAAGCTGAACTGCTTCCATGGGCGAATGAGCACTTTCAGGGTACACCTTGGAGCCTCCAACAGGACTCAGCTCCATCTCACAGCTCTAAACAGTCATAACACTAGATTCAGAAAAACACTCTGTTGTTCATAGGCAAAGATAAATGACCATCAGAAAGCCCCGATCTCAACTCGGTGAGCTGGCAGAAACGTTAGCACGCCAGGCGAAATGCTTAGCACTATTTTGTCTGTCTTTACGTTCTGAGTTCAAATTCCGCAGAGGTCGACTTTGTCTTTCATCCTTTCGGAGTCAATAAATTAAGTACCATTTGCATACTGGGGTCGATGTAATCAACTTAATCCTTTTGTCCCCTGTATGTTTAGCCCCTTGTGGGCAATAAAGAAATAAGAAACGTTAGCATGCCAGGCGAAATGCTTAGCGTTATTTTGTCTGTCTTTACGTTCTGAGTCCAAATTCCGCCGAGGTCGACTTTGCCTTTCATCCTTTCGGGGGCCCCTCCCACCAAATATGCTGGGCCTTATGCCTAGAGCAGAAAATAATATGCTTTGGAAAAAATTGAAAAAAGTTGGTTGCCTTAATTTTGGGACACCCTGTATATGGTTGTTGCATGAAACAAGTCCTCATGGATTTAAAATTACCTGGTCTATTGTAGATAATGCACAGCCATACAGGAATGGGTGCTACAAATCAAAGATACATTGTATTCCTTGTCTGAAAATTTTTATAGAAGGTACAAATAGATAACACAAAAAACAATGAGCTGTTAACGTCTTGTATGCATTTGGTTAAGAATCTTTTTATGAAAATAGAAGCCTTCTTGGATTTTGTTCTATTTTAGAAAAAAAAACGTTAGTTTTCGAAATATTAATAGGTTTTATTGATATATGTTTTAATATATGGGGGTGCATGTCTACATGTGAGTATATGTATATAAGCATATATGTGCATGTATATATGTACGTATATAGGTATACATGAATATATAATTCTATGTATATATGTGTTTCAATATGTATGTGTCTGCACAGGCAAATACAAAATGAACACCCACATACACACTCATTGATTTTAAAAACATTAATTAAAACTATTGCTTAAAAGTATCATTTTGGAATGTTGCTTAAACAGAAATGCAATTTCATGACTTTGAGTGTGACGTTTATAATAATATTACCATGAGAACCAGAAATGAAATAAAAAAAAAGCATGAGCTTAAAACAGCCATTTATGCATGTGTCGTTCACAAAGGTTTTTAAACTAAAGGAAATAAGGATAAGTGTTTCTTTCATACTTTCATTTCATATTTCAAAAAATATTCAAACAATGGCTATTCAAAAGAAAACCAGGCCAGGTTTGCCAGCTGATGATTGGAAATCAGAGCCTTTCATTTATAATGTGTTACACACACACACACACACGTATGTATACACATACACACATACATATATATACATATTAATATATAAATACATATTATATATACATATGTATGCATGTATATATATATACACATACCTACATAAGCATTAGGTTAAAGTTTGGAAACAGTTGTTGAATAATCAACTAATGAGGTAATATAATTTACCTTTAAGTTGAATGATTATAATTATAGCAAAACTTTACATGGCCAAAATTGGATTAGCACTATTTTCATTCAGGAAAAGGTGTTTAAATAAGATTAAATGAGTACAATGAACTTCTATTTAATTTAATGAGGACATTTCAACTTGGTTTTGTCTTGTTATTGATGCTTGATATTGTTCAATAATTGCTATTTCGTGTTTGCCATTGAGCTCAGAAAAGCAGCATGCATACTTTTTTTTAATATATTTACTGTTCCGAATAATGAACTAAAATTACTGGGACATAATTTTATATGCACAAAGCTGCAGAAACTGAACATTTTTTTTAAGAGACGGAAAAATTCATACTATTGTGCTGTTTATACTTTCCCCATAAGCCTTATTGTTGTGGCAGCCCTAATAAAGCCTATAAAAAATGGTTTTCTGGCCATGACCATATCATTTTTATTCAAACACAATGTGTCTACATCTATATAATCCAATATGCCTTTCTTCTTTTGAGATGGTCGGATGTGATTGAAAAAGGCTGTTAATTTAACCAGGCTGTTAATTCTTGAATATACTATAAAAATAAACAGACTAAAATGTTCATATAAACCACTATGAACACCTTGCAATTTTAAAATCAATTAACACCAACATCTTCAAAAAAATACTAAAATATTTTCAATATAGTACAGATGTGGCTATGTAGTATGAAGCTTGCTTCCCAATCACATGATTCTCGGTTTAGTTCCACTGGATGGCACCTTTATAGCCTCAGGCTGACCAAAGCCCTGTGAGTGGATTTGGTGGATGGAAACTGGAAGAAGCCCATCGTATATATGTATATGTATATAACTGTGTATGTGTGACTTTGTGGTTGTGTTTGCCCCCCCCCCCCGCTTTACAACCGATGTTGGTGTGTTTACATCCCTATAGCATTAACAGTTTGGCAAAAAAGAGACTGATAGAATAAGCACTAAGCTTTTAAAAAAAAAGTCCTAGGGTTGATTCATTTCACTAAAACCCTTCAAGGTAGTGCCCCAGCATGGCCACTGTCAGATGACTGAAAAAACGATAGAACATATTTTATCAACTTAGTTTCAGTCGTTCAGCATCTGCTAAACTAGCACTGCACCTATAAGAGCTTTTAAGAAACCACCGTACTTACTTTATTGAATAGCAGAGTTACATTATCATTTGAAAGGACATAACTCAATGCATTATTTTAAACATAATATACACATTGATACAGACTATAGCTGCTTATATACAATATACGTACTTATACACAACAAGCATACTGATACAATGGTCTTCCATATGCCAACTTCCCTTTCAAAGCATTAGTGAACTCGAGGTGACAGTAGAACTGGTGCAAGGCACTGTGAACCTAATGGCACTACTTTGCTTGTTCCTAGATACGCATCTTGAAAATTGGAAAAGCTACAAGTGTTTTCTTCTTCTTCTTCTTCTTCTTCTTCTTCTTCTTCTTCTTCTTCTTCTTCTTCTTCTTCTTCTTATTATTATTATTATTATTATTATTATTATTATTATTATTATTATTGCTAAGGCAGCAAACTGAACAAAATCATTAGGGTATAGCAAAAGTGCCTGGTGGTATTACTTCCAACACTTTAATGTTATTAGACTCAAATTCCACTGAGATCAACTTTGTCTCTGTTTCCCCCTGGAGTTAATAATATAAAGTATGTTGGTCAATGTTATCAACTAACCCCCACCTCCTAAAACTGCTTGCTTTATGCCAAAATTTGTAACAAATATCATTATTATTACTATTTTATCTCATTAACTCATTCACATTTTGTCAGCCAGGACTTATATTCCAAATATCAATTCCTGCCTGTGGTGTGGTGGTGGTGTTGGGGTGGTGGGCAGATGATCTTGAGGGTGGGCCCTAAGGTTAATGAAGACCTAGATAAGCAGAATTTTTGTGCCTCCACAAGTAAATTTTTTCAGAATTTTTGTAAGAAGTAAAAAATGCAAATGAAGAAATAAACTGGCGAGCTAACAGAAACGCTAGCACACCGGGCGAAATGCTTAGCAGTATTTCGTCTGCCGTTACATTCTGAGTTCAAATTCCGCCAAGGTTGACTTTGCTTTTCATCCTTTTGGGGGTCGATAAATTAAGTACCAGTTATGCACTGGGGTCAATGTAATCGACTCAGTCTCTTTATCTGTCCTTGTTTGTCCCCTCTATATTTAGCCCCTTGTGGGCAATAAAGAAATAAGAAATAAACTGTTTGTTTTAATTATAAGCAGATGTGACCAGTTCAAAGAAACGGTCAATGCTTCACACCTTTATATAAAGGTTTAAAAAAAATAGGCAAATAAGCCTGACACAGGGCTATGGACTCATTAGACAGAAGCTTATCTCAGCTTCCATAAGACATGAAGAACCAAGGCTGTGCAATGCTCCCTCCCTCTCTCCCACTCTCTCTCTTTGGGAACGGGTTGGCAGTGCATCACAAGGTTAGCTTCTGCTGATGCTCGTTTTTCAGTTAAGTGGACAGGAACAACAGGAAATGGAGTGTCTTTACTCAAGAACACAACCTTCTTTCTGCATGATGTCATTTGCCGCTTAATGACATCATTAAGAATCTTCTTCTGGAGAGCTATTTCCACAGCAACAGGTCTTCACACATCCAAGTGTATTCAAACATGTTAAACACGACATAATACGAATATATTTTATTCAACAGTGCTTCTGACAACTTTATATATAAATGTGTGTTGTGTGTGTGCTTGTGTGTGTGTGTGTGTGTGTGTGTGTGTGTATGTGTGTGTGTGTGTGTGTGTGTGTACACAATATCTTCCAAACACCTTGTATTTGAAAGATTCCAAACATGATAAAGCACCCTCAGCAAGATTTCCTCCCAGTTGACCACTCAGGTTATCCCTAGCCTTAGCCAGCCTTGAATCTTGTAAAATATGTTTTATGTTGTACATCTTTAGGTTTCACACACATTCTGGCAATAATGACAAGATTCATAAAGATAATTAGAGACTCTGATCTAAGGTTTAGTACTACAGCACCTTCTCTTTGCCTTTTAATCCAGACCGATTAACAGAGAATCTGGAATTAAACTGCAGTGTGATGTAACGCTTGTTAATTACACAGATCCCTTGATGTTTAAAACAAGTTAGTTGTCTGTTGCTGAATAAATCAAATTATTTAAGAGTTATGTGTACTAACCATGTGACCATGGACATTGTGCTACTGAAAAAATTACACAGTTATTCGTTACACAGGTCATCTAACTTGTTACTGACTTATCTATGCTTGGTTCTCTTAAGTGTAAATGTATGTTAAACCATAAAAAGAAAAGTAAGTAAAAAAAGAAATTTAAAAGGTTATTGCATAGCAGCAGAAAGACAAATATTATGCACGTAGAATTGTCAATAAAACTAAGACTGCATTTCATACCAGTATCACAAGAAAAGTGAGCAGAAGAAGACAGATTCGTAATAAATAGAGAGAGAAAGAAAAAGACAGAGAGGAGTGGGGGGAAGAGGGGAGAATGAAAGTGAAAATGTGTAAGATTTGGAGAGAGGAAGTTAGAGACTGTGCAATGGAAATAGAAAGATATAAACAATATCAAGAAGAGAAGAAAGATATTTACGTAGATTGATAGCTAGTTAGAGAGATATTGATGTATTGATATGTATATTTGCATATGAGTGTGCATGTGTGTTTATATGTATGCCTGCAATAATCATTATAAAATCCATTGACTTACTTGACGATGATAACTCAACTTGCTTTTTCCATTAAGTATCTATGGAAGGAATTTTTTTTTCTCTTAGCTATGTTAAGTTTCATACTTGCAGTAAAATTTTGATAACAAATAGAGGTCAAAGAAAATAATCTAAAATACTTTGTCTTCTTCAAGATACTTTCCTTTCTCATTTTTTTCCCTGTTATAATGTTTATAAAGCAAAAAGTAAATAAATAAACAAAAATATATTCTAATGGCATTCATTTCATTTATATTTCCCTTTATTAAGTTATTTTTTAAAACCTATTTGGTATGTGAATATTCGACATTTGCAATGAGATATTTCAATAAAACAATATTTTAATGCATTTTCTTTTAGAGATAAAAATATGTTCATAGATTAATTTGTTAGAGTAAGCTGATAAATTTCTTGTTGTTTAATACGTACATGTGAATAAGATTTGTTGCTATTGTTTCTTTTTATATTGTTAATGTTATTATTGCTGTTCATTTTCTTTTTCTAAGATTTTATTGCTATTTTATTTGGTATTATTCCTGGTGTCAATGTTTTTGTTGTTGGTAGTGCAGATTTTTGTCAGCGATATTCAAAGATTTATTTGGTAATGCTATAAGAAGAAATTTATACATGTATGTAACTACATACATATAACATACATAAATAATTGTATGGATATATATATTTGTATATATATATTCGTATATGTATATATATAATATACATATACACACTATATATGATATATATATACATATACACTATATATAATATATATATACATTATATATTATACACACACACATATATATATATATA
>NC_068984.1:28002387-28010443 GCF_001194135.2 Octopus bimaculoides
TATATATAATATATATACATATATAATATATATATATATATATATTAATATGTATGGATGTAGACACGCACACACACATATGTATGTATAGGGAAAGCTATAACAGTGGGAAATGTCAGCAAGACCAGCATCAGCAGCAGTGTAAATTACATGAAGATATTAAAAAGAGATTTTGTAATAAAATCTATGTAAATACTTACATTATACTTATTTTATTAGCTGAAACATCTAATCAATTATTATCATTGTATTTATTTTTAGAATAGTATCTCGCTACAACTATCAACTCGTATATACAATTATATGCTTATATCTATATCTCTGCATATGTGGTTGTACGATATATATATATATGTATGCATGTATGTATATATACACATCATTTATATGCAGTTATAGGTATGTATTTATATGGTAATTTATGTATATATATATATATATATATATATATATATATATATATATATATATATATACACATGCATCATGAATATTATGCTGATATAACGATGTATTTTTATGAACACACACAAACATACACACACACACAAACACACACACACACACAGATGTATATATGTATGTATGTATAGTGCGCAAGTGTAAGTGTGCCTTTCATGAACCTCTAAGCATACAGGTATAAATATGCCCTTCCATGTAACCTTTACACCTATGTGTGTATGTATGTGTGTATGTATGTATGTGTGTGTATGTATGTGTGTATGTATGTGTGTATGTATGTATGTATGCATGTTTATGTGGTTGTGTGTGTGAACATTTATAATATCCAATAAAACGTGTTAATATGTGTATGAATATATAAGTATTAAATATTAATATAAGTGTTAATATGTATATGAATATATATATATACATACGCATGTATGTATGTATGTACGTATGCATGCATGTATGTATGTAGATAAGAAGATGTATATTCATTTATGTACTTCAGATATTTTTTCTGACTTGTGTGTGTGCATCAATCCAATCATTAATATGATAGACAACATAGCAATAAGAATTATGAAAATAAATTTCAATGTTTTGTCTTCTAACCTAAGGTTTCTAGTTCAACTACATATAGATATTTTATATTCATTATTCATTGAATTTTTAAATGAAATCTTATCTAACTGTGTAAATAATTAAATTCATACCTTTTTGTATTTTGTGAGACTGTATATTATGAAAGGTTATCTTAAAAGTAAAGAATAATAATATACATAAACATATAGGGAGAGTGGATGGTGTTTGTATGTGTCTTTAATTGAAATTACATGCATTTATCTTTATGCATTATCGTGTAGAATTATGTGTAATTGTATAAGTATAGAAGTGCATGCATGTGTGTTTTTCTAACAACTGGGTTTTCAAGATTTGCTTACTCTGAATTTCACTTTCTCACTTTTCAAGATATTACTTCACCTTTAACTGAATACATCATTAATTCTAACATTTGAAATACATAAATAGGTAAATAAATGTGTATGACAGTTAATTAAAGGGTTAGTTTTAGGGATGTAAAGATAGTTAAAATAGGTGTAATAGAAAAGAAACATGTAATGAAACTGGGTTTTAGAAAAAGTAAACATTTAACAGAACACATGTTGGCAAGAAAATTAAAGAAATGGAATAAAACGTAAGATAAATAAATTTGGAGAAACTTCCATGGGTTGATTATACCATAAACACACATGCTGATTTTCATGGAAATTCACCAATGATTTTGGAATTTCTCACAACCTCTTCCTTCCTTTTGGAAACTTAATTATTGTGATATCAAGGGCTCCATATATATTTTCTTTGGTATATATATTTGAAAATATGTTCTAGAGAATTTACCCATAAATTTGCTGGATTCATTTGTACTGTTGTATCAATTCTTCTTTATCTTTGCCTTCAAATCAAACTTAATAACTTGTTTCTGTTCACCATTTAATATGTGCACTGTTGCCCTGAATCACCAAACTATATAATATCTCAACTCTCATTTCACATTTCTCAATTTTATATTTTTTCCATTATCTTTTTGAGATTACTTGATTTTAATGTGCACTTCTTCACCTTCAAATTTATTCCTTTCATCTTTTCCTCATTTTATCACTTCTTATTAATTTTCTTATTTCCTTCTAGCAGACTTATTAAAGTAACAGACATAATACTTTGTGGTATTTGTTCTAACTCTTTAATTCTTTCATTCTTTCAGCATTAATAAAGTATACCACCAGTTAGGCATTGGCATTTATATAATCAATTGTTTTCTCCTCCTCCTTGCTAAAATTGTGAGACTCTCTGCCTATGTAATATATCATTAATTTAATTTCCTCATTTTTTTTTTTATTTACTTGTTTCAGACCTTTCCCTTTGAACTCAGATTATTTGTTTCTGATTTTCACAAATATATTTACTTATTAAACAAACCTCTTTTACTATAATCATCTGTATACCCTGCCCCTATTCCATTACCACTTCATACATTTAACACCCCATTGATACTTTTTATACTTTTCAACATCTGTCTTCCTATACTTCCATTGCTCTTTCCCTGTATCCTTTAATTTAAAATAACTTCACCCACCTAATACCTACTTGACTATAACTTGACTCCACTCTGTTTAAAGTTTTCCTGCCTTTAACTAATCAACTATTTCTCCTCTCCCTCTAATCTATTGCTAAACATTCCCTTTCCCCATCTTTCTACCAGAATTTCATATATATTTCATATATATCTCTTAATAAATACAATATTGCGATATCTGTTACATTTAACACCATCGTCTTTCTATTTTGTCTAATTCCGTTCTTTCTATTTTTTACTTTATTACTCCTAATCCTCTTCCATTGTTTCTATAATCTCTCTTTTTTTCCCATGGTTTCTTTCTTTATTTATTCTCCTCTTTCTTTCCTTCGTCCAACACGTCAAATTCTTTATATTTACTTTTTCAGTATCTATTCCTTTCTTCTTTCATCTCACTTCTTTTTCTTCATTTTTTTCTTATCTCTATCTCTCACACTTTCAGTCTTCTACTAATCTCAACGTAACTAACTTTCTTCTTTTTACTTTTCCTTCTTCAGCACGTGTACACATCGATTCGTACACCGGGCGTTTTCGTTTTCAATAAGAGAAATCATTTTAATCAACAACCAGAATTTCAACAGAATACATTCAACAGAAATAATTTGGCCAATAAAATTATATGCAAACATGTTCTAGATTTTTGATAATGCAGTGACTACAGATCTTGTCAATCAGATTTGTTCTGAAGCACATAAAAAGAGAGTAGTGCTGAAGAACTTGAGAAATTGACAGGTAGACGGACTTAATATCAAACGCTTAGCAACGTGAACAACAAAGTGTAACGGCCGAAAAAGTCATGCATTTGGCATAGTGTTCAAACTTTTGACTGTCAAAATGCGTTGTAAAAAGAACCATCTACATTAATGTAGCACGACCGCTGCTTTCATGCACATATTCTTGCTTCTCTCTTTACGTATATTCTACTACTATGAACAGCCAAAAAAGAAAAATTACACACACAGAAGATAGAACCGAAAGTCGTCATGCGTCACGTTAGGTGCTATCCTCTCTTAGTTGATGTTGACAATTTAACACAAATGAAAATATGCTGCTAGCCTTTTTCCCATTGCAATGTAAGCAAGATGTTGGATAAACGAGAAGAGGAATGATTACGTTTTCATCTCATTAACCGTTTTATTGTTAATGTTTAGAAGGGAACGCAATAGTTCCAAGAAAAGAAACTAACAGAAAATGCTGGAGCAATTTAGTTGGGCAGCAATGAACTTGAGAGATTGACAGGTTGACGGACTTAATATCAGAAGCTTAGCGACGTGAGATAAGAGCATGGGAAATAGAAAGGGGCAAGAAAGTGGGTGTCAGCGGCCATAATGTAGCTCTTGTTGCTTAAGTTGCAAATTCTTCATATTTGACAAGTCTCACCAAATATATGAGGGCGAGTGTGTCTTTGTGTGTATTTGTGTATGCGTGTGCGCGTGTAAATATGGCTATGTTGAGGCTACCTTACTTGAGCTGTCGAGCTGAATTCAATTATTAATCAGTCCGAATTATAACCATAAGAAAAATTTTTACCATCAATTTCAGTTCTGTTTTATTCCACTCAAGAGTGAAATAAAGTAGAACAGAAAATTCATTGACCAAAATTTAAATTGGATGTTTGCAAAGGCGACTACATCAGATTTTTGGCAGCTCAAGTGACATGATGACATTTTCATAGATGTTTTAGTTTTATTTTCTTTCTTTAGTGAAGAGCAGTCTACTGTCAGCTCTAAAGACATCCGAACGGTTAAGAGATAACCTCTTTTTTGTGTGAAATGAATTCAATTTTGAATAATTTCATGCTTGACTGGTGCTTTATTTTTACAGTCCTTATGCAAAGCATTTAACCGACACTCTAATGGTTTCACTAATCTATCACTTTACCAATACGAATTTCAGTTTTTGATAGCCAAATACGACCAACCCAATTCGAATAACGGATAGAATTAAAGAGGATTATGTATGTCATTTAGATAGTTTTTCTGATTCAAATTTTGTCCATATTTTATGCCCCAAGAAACAGTTAATTTTGTTAATATCATGGAAGTAGTACGATTCTATTGTGGTATTGTGAGTTTCTTGGCGATCGATTTGTTGTCTACTTTTAGACAGACGAATTTACGTAAGCCTGAGAATATATTTAAACAATATTTTTATATTCATTTTAGGTTTTAGAAGTGTAAGACTAAGGCATTTGTTTGGACAGTGCATTCACACTTCGTAACACGAACTTAGTCTTCTGGCATTCGAAAAACTCATTCTGTCGAACTGCCATCCTGACAAGAACTATAATTACGAATATTTATCTACATTAACCCTCATTCCAGCCTAGCAATATTATCCGACACGTTCACCAAGAAGCAACTTACGCATTAGTTTTCTAATGATATATTTGCAAAGCAACCTCAAGGGTTTTTTTTTCCAGAATGGTAGCGTGTATTTTCCCCATACTTTCAACTTATCATCGTTTATTGTTATTAGGTAATTTTCGTCTTCCACCTCGTCTAAATAGTTTTGAATGACTGGATTTGAGAGCTAAGAAACAGTTCTAAACTTTTTTATTATAGATTTTAAGTTTAAAGTTTCCCAATTTCTACCATAAAACAGTATAGCAGTGAGTATTAATTGCTAACTGTCGTCAAGTCATATATGCTTTGGTTGAAGAACATCGATCTTGCAATATCAACAGAAGTTAAACAACTAATGGAGAAAATATCCTTAGTATGGAAACCAAATGAGAACAATATATTCTAGTGAATTTAATTAAGTGTATAATTTCAAATTTAAAAAACCCCTGCAAATATGGCAGACATAGAAGAAAGTCAGTAGATACAATCAAAAGAGGACACAAACAAACAAAAATAAACAATGTGCTGGCGATAAGAGAGAGAAAGAAAGAGAGACAGACAGACAGGAAACAGACAGACAGGAAACAGACAGACAGACAGACAGAGACAGAGAGATTTTAGTTTAGTTGCCAAAACAGGACTCGATTAGTATGAGAAAGAACACTATCAGAAGACCCACGCAGATGTGACAACGACATTCAACACAATGGTGACTAAGAGACTTGTAAAAATGAAGACTACATTCGGAGTACCAACTTTCACAACAGCTTATTTCGCAATAGATCTACTATAATCATTCTATGTAAGACATATAGAAAAAGTTACACCTCAAAGATGAAGACTAGAGAAGCATAGAAACAGAAATATCATTAGAGTTCCTGTAACGAATAATGGAAAGAAGTTAAATTTTTGCAAACCAGACACAAAACACTCATTCGGTCACCGAACGCTGATCAAGTTCATAAGGTCTGGTCATTCATATCCAATCAAAAACTTAGATTTTTCATTCAAGCAAGAGCACAAAAAAATGTCATCAGTAAAATAGAGAGTGTAGAAATTATATCATTCAGAAGATCATAAATAAAAACTAAAAACAAGTTGGACGATGAACAGAATCTCGAGGAACAGCAGATGAAATAGAATACTGAAGATCATTTAAAACAGTTTTAATACAACGTTCGTCCAGGAAAGATTCTAGAATCCTATAGAAATTAATATAAATCTCAAGCTTGTGAGTTTGTGGAGAGGCCAGAATATCAAACTTTGTCAAATGATTTCGACATGATATGGGTTACAATACTTGTTTCATCGAAATTACCCATAGCCCGGTAGAACCACATTTATCATTCACAGAAGATAAGTAGTAGAGTGAGAAGCTAACGGACTGCTGTTTGTCAGAAAACAGACCAAGCAATTCAAGGTGCAAGATGAAAAATTGGTTGACCAATGGCTCAAAAATATTGCTAACTATAAGAAGGTAGATTGGGCAGTAGTTAAGTAGATGAGAAAGTTCGCTAAAGCTTTGGAAAATAGGAATTACTGAGAACAATTAATTAGCTGGCTAGAAGTATGTCACTACTAAGTATCAGTTGAATTGGTTAGACAAAATAGAAAACAGTTCAGAAGAGCACTGTTGCAAAGCAGTGTCAGTGATTTTATTTGGACCAGAAGCCGTATCAGTATCAGAACTCGCTATTAATTTAAGCAGATTTAAAGATTATATATGTCATAACTGCTAGTCATATCAAGAAGGAAAGTATGAAAAAACATCAAACGAATCGAGACAAGAATGTCTGAGCAGTCTATTCCGATTCATAAGTCAGTACGTCATAATGGCTGAAGATCGAAGGAATGTTAGATTTAGTGTTATTCAAATGCACAAATAGAAAATTTCCAAAAGTCCTGTGAGCCTGAATTCTGAGAAGTAATATAAGATTATATCTTTTTTGTATATTGAGATATAACGTCTACAAGAAATTCCATTCTACTTTTTCTAGCCAATGAGAAAAAGGCGTTTATTTTCTAAAGAAGTGTCGACGATAAAGTTAGAAAAATGGCTCCTTTAAACACTTGCAGAGGCGAAATAAGAGAAAAATAGGGAAAGGTATGTTATTTAACTAAATATCTGAAATAAAGAATGAAAGTTCAAAACCTAGCATGAATACATGATACTACCCCAGATGTATGTACAAGCATGAACAGAAAGAGAAATATTATCCCACAGAACATTACAAAAGAAATCATGAAAAGAATCCCAATCGCCTTGTTGAAAGCAATGAGTTACAATGAGATGGAAGGTCACTGCTTAGGGAAGTTGCAAGATATAGCCAGATAAAATGAAACGGGATCATAGTTGAGAGGTGAAACACGCGAAGAGACAAAGCAAATGCTAGGATCAAACTGGCAGAAATAATCAGGGAAGTAAGGAATATGGTTGTTATGATCTGGATAACAAGTTGACTGAAAGAAAGAGAGAGAGAGAGAGAGAGAGATGGATACCAGCAGAATCAATGATTATAAAAATGAGGTAGTTAACATCACTAAAATCAGTAAAGTTTGTTGAAAGACAAGAGCAAGCACCATCAATTTTGTAGGAAACAACATTACCAAAAATGCAGCCCCGAGGGAATGGAGCGTAATAAAGGAAGAAAAGATTAATGATAGAATATAGTAGGGCCAAATTGAAACACAAGAAGAAATAGTCAAAAGACTCAAATCTAGATTCATGAGCAAATTCAAGATCAAACGATTATTGCGAACGTAGACACAAAGATTATTCATTAGGAAAACAGAAATCTAATAAAAAGCTATAAAACGTTTGTGTAGGGACCTCCTCAGAGAACTGAGAAAAAGTCTCTCGGAACATTGGTCCTTATTTCACATGTTTCTCTACGTACGTATACGATTATACGTATGTGTATATGTATATATACATACACACAGACACACACACACACACACAGACACACACAGACACACACACAGAGACACACACAGACACACACACACACACACACACACACACACACACACAAATATATATATATATCTGCCTCTCTCTCTCTCTCTCTGTGGATATGTGTACACACGTACACGCATATATATATATATATATATATATATATATATA
>NC_068984.1:28011826-28020662 GCF_001194135.2 Octopus bimaculoides
GTGTGTGTGTGTGTGTGTGTGTGTGTGTGTGTGTGTGTGTGTGTGTGTGTGCGTGCGTGCGTGCGTGCGTGCGTGTGTGTGTGCGTGCGCGCGCGCGCGTGTAGGGATACAACGTTTTTGCAACCCCATAATCCTGTATCATATTCTGACGAGCTTTGGCTTGAGAACAATGAAAATCAATTATTTTTTTTTGTATTCGATCAAAAACGCTCACACGTGGCTAACTTTGAAATTTTTATACTCGGCTGCATTTGGGTGGATTTTCAAAAACTCTGGTTGAATAATAAACAAAAAAAAGGGGAAAGATCCAAAATGTTTAATCCAAACAGTAAAAAGAAGGCAAGTCATATAAAGTCATATAAAAGCAAATTAGTCGAGTTGCAGCAAGTCATTAGAGAGAATGAAACGCAATGGCAGGTTGGCTTTATTCTTGCATGTAGCGTGTAGTTCTTGCTTGACCTTAATTGCTCAATCGCAGTATTGATTGCTCCTGCTGATGTTTAGTTTTGATGGCACCTGTTTCCAGTGATTTGTCAAGCTTTTCAAACCAGTCTTGCTGAGTAGTAAGGCTTACGATAGCTCTGCATAATCTTCAGCCTTATACATTTGGTCACTGAACCAGTGGTCTACCCAGTCATATTAGTTGAACTGGCAGACCATCTATAATCTTTGTCTCACATGTGGCGTGAGGAAAAATCCAAGAAATGTTAAGATTTTTCACGAATTCCACCTGGCATTACTGATGTTCGGAAGGTACGGGTTAAGTGGAAGGTACGGGTTAAGTGGAACAGAAACTTCATATCATCTCTCCAGCCAGCTTGATCTTCAAAGACATGAGTTCCATTCTGGAAGGAGTCTTGAAGATCTTTATAACTTGTCAGGAGTTCTTTGACAAAAAAATATTCGATGTTGGGGGAATTGATTGCGCCTGCCAGCTCCTCATCCATAATAACGCGCAGGATTCTGTCTATGACATCGTGTTAGCAGCTCACAAATTGTGGCTTGTCATAGCCTTTTCTCAAGAACATTCTCTGAAGTCTAACCACTACTCAAATCTTTCGTCCTGTATTCACACTCGTCGTATCAGCAATAATCATTGAGATTGCACCCCACAAGTGAAATTCGTCCAAAATGCTTTTCAGCAATGATCTCTTCTGCAATGGTCTCAGTCTTGCCATCACATACCTTCAGAGCAGCCAGCTTGATTTCGCTTGTTTCATTCTTGATGACAACCGTTTGATATTCATTTCCGTCAATATGTTTACCATCGAAATGTTGCGTATCGATCACGTGTTTCTTCATTTCACCAGCTTTCTTGAAGAGTGCTTTGTAAATACCTTGCTTTCTAGGAACTGGGATATCAATGCCCTCCTCTGACAACTGCTTGCAGATTTTCGTAACTTAGTTGGTAGAGACGTTTGTTCCAGTTACAAGTCTCGTACCAATTGCAGATTTGTTGTGCCTTCTTGTGGAGGAATAAGTGCCATCACTATCACTATCATTTTGATCAACTCTGTCATCTTCACCATAATTGTACTCTTCAATCTCTTCTTCTTCTTTAGAGTCACTGTCAGTATCCAGGGCTGTTGGGTCTGATAAAGAATGGGAGGCTTTAGTATCAGAGCATTTTCATCTCTTGGTAGGATGAATAGTGTGCTTGCTTGCAGCTTTTCCCCTCGAACAGTCCACATTGCTCTTGCTTTGAAGTTGGATAGAGTACAGCTTTTTGTCATCAGCAGTGAGTCATTCATTGGAAGAATGGACATTGGTGATATCGAACAATTCTAATGGCTCAAATTTCCCTTTCTTGGCACGTTTGTCATATAAATAAAGCAGATTTTGGGGCTTGGACCATATTGCTTGCTCGAAAATGATTGGAAAATTCAGCTTATTTCTCCACAGTAGTGTTTCTGCCTTTAATTGATTTCCCAAGAAACTGGTACCAACCAACAATCTACTCCTTGAGTGGCATTCGGCTTCTGCCTTTCCTACAGGCACATGAATGGGACTGGAACTGCACCAAATTTCTCCTCCATTTCTCCTTGTTCTTCTGAACAACTTCGATGCTTTTCTTGAATGACATACCACTAGCAGTCATGCAGAACTCTCACTGAAACCGAAACAATAAGTGTGAAAGAGAAAGAACTTAATTATTTGCTTCATAACAAAGCGTGATCACTCAGCAATACAATTTAATCACCACTGAAGTATTATAAATGCTAAAAATTTCTTGAAAGCCAAGAGTGCTATGCAACCTTGCTAATATTCAAATGAGGTTTGCATAAGAATACAAACACGGATTCATGGCTGAACTTTTTTTTAAAGACAGATCAAAAGTGAGTTCACTTTAGTTACATATACATAAAAGCTCATCTAAATATGATACAAGAAATTGTTTTTGAGGAAAAGAATTAAATAGTTTTACCCCTAATGTACATACATATACGTATTATGTACATATAACATCATTTATAGCTGGGTGTGTATAGCGTCATCATCATCATCATCATCATCGTTTAACGTCTGCTTTCCATGCTGGCATGGGTTGGACTGTTTGACTGAGGACTGGTGAGCCAGAGGCTACACCAGGCTCAATCTGATCTGGCAAAGTTTCTACAGTTGGATGCCTTTCCTAACGCTTTTACGTGCCACCGGCACGAGAGCCAGTCAAGCAGTTCTAGCAACGACCACGCTCAAAAGGTGTTTTTACGTGCTACCTGCATGGGAGCCAGTCTGGCGGCACTGGCAACGACCACGCTCGAATGTTGTTTTTCATGTGCAACCAGCACATGTGCCGGTAAGGCGACACTGGCAACGATCACGCTCGAATGATGTTCTCACGTGTCACCAGCACGGAGTCAATCCGTGGCCCTAGCAACGATCATGCTCGGATGTGCTTTGAACGTTCAATTGGCACGAGTGCCAATCAGGCTGTACTGTCATCTGCCACGTCAGCGATTTTGATTTGTTTACACTTGCATCAATAGGTCTTCACAAGCAAAGTTCATTGTCCAATGAATGAGGGGTACTCATAAGTGAGCTGGTTACACCCACTGACATAGGCCATGAGCTATGGTCTCACTTGGCTTGTCAGATCTTAAGTGCAGCACAACACAGCTTATAACAATTATTTATATTTGTACATGTACATCTATGCATTAGATTATTTGCATATATTAAACAAAAGAATGTACTACATAGCCTTGACATCTGCAGAATGACTAGCAAAATAAGTCCAACATCACCACACACACACCTCCATCCCCATATAACTACCATACCGTTCCTTCCTCTCTTTCCACCACCTTCCCCTCCTCCCCACCAAATACGCACAGAAATATCCACATGATTCACTCAAACTTCATACTGGTGAAAAGGGATAAGAATCCCTCTTTTTGAACATCTATTAATATCATATCGCTTGAAGAATTTAATCCATGAAGATGCTCAAACTAATGCCCATGGATACTACAGATTAAACTGCAGTCATCCTAGGAATACAGATTGTGATCATAAGAAACATGTGATTTGTGGAAACGTGAGTATCAATGCATTAAATGTTTATAAATTCCATCCAAAGATTATTGCTATTATTATTATTATTATTATTATTATTATTATTATTATTATTGTTGTTGTTGTTGTTGTTGTTGTTGTTGTTGTTGTTGTTGTTATTATTAGTATTATTATTGTTATTATTATTATATTACATTGATACAGCTCGATGCAACCCCCAAAAACTTGTTCACTAGTCAGCATCATTAGACTGTAACTAATATAATGGAATAGAAGCTTTATTTGCAGATTCAAAATGTTTCCTGTAAACAAATTTAATATATATACAGGGCTGGCTCAAGCTACTGGCAACTCAGGCAATTGCCCGAGGCACCATGTACTAGGGGCCGCAAGGAAGGTGCGACAAAGACAAGGAAATTTCCATGACCGTGAGCTTGTACATGGCTAAGAATAAAAGTATAAAAAAACCACATTATTTATGGGATGACCCCATATATATATATACCCCAGTATGACTGCAGCTTTCAAGCTGAAACTATTAAAAGAGTTATATATATATTTGCACATGTGAGAGTGTCTGCATATCTATGCGTGTGCGTATGACACCCAGACATAATCTCTAACACTTGATTATATGTATATAGTTTATCATTTCATATGACCTAAACTTCAATATTCAGAAACTATGACAATAAAACTTCCAAACATATATTTTTGTCATGACTCCATCATTAACAACTAAGCATAGCTAAAATGATTATAATGTAAACTTCAAGTGCTATCCATATAACTATTCCAAATATAATAGCCAGAATAATGTCCTCATTATACACACCTCAAATTCTCATAACTACCGATAAGATAATCGGACTAATCATCTTATATAAGACAGAAGCTAAATTTTCAAAAACCTTATAAAAATTCATAAATGACATACGTCCTGCCTATAAATCAAAATTCATCAGTTTTAAAGCAACAATTTTCTGAGAACAATAGATTATTCTGCTTACCTAAATATCTCATTGTAGAGGTTAAATATTTAAAAAATAACACACTATCGCTAATATAAAATACAAATTATACTTACAGAGCTAAAGACTAGATGCAATACCTATAATTATATCCTATATAACATATAATAAACAAATAGCTGCACGTATAGCTGTGTATTTAACAAGTTTGCTTTACAGCCATGTCATTCTGGTTTCAGTCCCACTGTGCAGCATGTTGGGTAAGTGTCTTCTACTATAGAATACAGTTGATCAATTTCTGAAAGCAAGGAATTTACAGAAGTCCTTTCATACACACACAGACATATATACTCCGCTCTGTCTTTCTAACTGCCTCTCTCTGTTGTGCTATTTTTAGATGTTATCTCTTTAGTTACTGTCTCTACTGTTGCTACTACCTCATTCTTTTAATCTTTCTGTTTCTTGTGCCTTTCTCGGTTTTCTGTAACCATGCCAGAGCACTAGCTGTCTGGCTTTCATGCCGGGGGCACGTAAATAGCACTATTTGAGCGTGATCGGTACCAACGTCACCTTCCTGGCACTTGTGCCAGTGGCACATGAAAAGACATTCAAGCAAGTTCGTTGCCAGTACCGCTGGACTGGCTCCTGTGCAGGTGGCACATAAAATACACCATTTCGAGCGTGGCCATTGCCAGTACCTCCTGACTGGCCTTCGTGCCAATGGCACGTAAATGCACCCACTACACTCTCGGAGTGGTTGACGTTAGGAAGAGCATCCAGCTGTAGAAACTCTGCCAAATCAGATTGGAGCCTGGTATAGCCATCTGGTTCATCAGTCCTCAGTCAAGTCGTCCAACCCATACTAGCATGGAAAGTGGACATTAAACGATGATGATGATGATGATGAGTCCCTACCCAGATGCTAATACTGCACCACCAGTCACATGTCTTTTCACAACTCTGTTATCTTATCTTATGTCCTCTATTTATTGATAATCGTCGAATGACTCAAGTTTATTTTCCTCTCGGCTTTACAACGCACCATGTACAACCATTTTCCTTATACACCTAAAGGTTCCATATATCTCTGCTATTTTGGGAGGGTTTTTCCTGTTAACCTTTTGCAGTTGTTTTTGGTGTCATTTATTCCATTTTTGCTTCTTTCCATTGTATCCTCAGCAACTTTAAAAGAAGCTTCTGACACAGCTCGATCAAGTAATTCTGTGAGATAGTGTTAACATTGTACTGGCATCCATTTGACGGCTGACGAAGGGTGTGCTTTGTTTGTGTCCGTTTATTTTTCCTTATTTCATTTTTATGTTTCCCTGTACATTTTTTGTGCTATCATTCTTTTTCATAGTTGTATACGTGTGCTTGTGTGCATATGTGTATGTATGCGTATATGTGTCTGTAGTGAAAATTGCTTATTATTACCTCGTATAAGGTTATCAAGTGATTACTGATATTAAAAAAGCATCATCCCTAAATGATTACTGTAAGCAGTTTCTACTGTATGCATGTGACTATATATGATTATGTGTGTGTTTGTTTGTATATATGTCTGTTTTTATGTTTGTCTGGGTGTTGAGTTACATATCTTTAAGCTACTGTATCAATAAACAGAATTTGATAGAATAAGAACCAAAGTAAGATACGTACTGAGAGCAATATGAGAGACTAAAGCGCCTTGTAGGTGTTCCTTTAATCCAGTGACGGCAACAAGTAAAAGAATATAAGAATTGCATAAACATATAAATAGATAGAACAATAAAAAAATAGCACGTAAATGTCTTTCTAAATTCTATCCATTCTTAACATATTTGCAGTTCATGTGCTACCTGTGTATTTTGATTTGAAGTCTATCATGAAATATCTTCCTAATTATAAAATAGTAAGTGTTGTTGTTGTATCACATAGACTTAGATATTTGAAGTTATCATATTACCACTGAGATTTTAAATTAAAGTATATTATTTTTTCTCTTTATTCATTGTTATTCAATCCATTGTTCTGTGTTGGCGTATATTCTTTTAGAATTGTAAATATGCATCAAAATGAACAGCAGGGTACAAATCTTGTCGATGCAGCATCTGTTACTACATTACTTAGCACTTAGCATTTAAGAAGTACATGGACTAGAAACTGCATTTGTTTATTTAAAACCCAGCCCAATTAACTGCATGTCTGTTAAACTTGTCACTGAAAGAGGTGGCACATTATAGGTAACTCTCTCAGCTTGCACCAACTGGCAGTACTCAAGCATTCATCTACAGAACATCTATATATATCTATATATTTGTCTACCCATCAATCCATTCATCTAACTATGTATCTATACAAACATATATATGTATGTGTGGGTGAGAGAGAGAGTGGAAAAAAGAGAAAGAGAGTAAATTTTATTTATGTTTTCTTTCATATGATCTCCCTGTAGTTTAACTCATTGACAACAAAATGATTTTATGTAATATGGCTTAACTTTAAGCTTGATTCTCTTATCAGCACTGAAATTTAAAAAATCTTTTTATATTTCTTCTTTGTTATCATTTAGTAGCGTAATTACTTTCCTGTGTTCCAAAATTAGGCTTCAGTACAATATAATACTACTTTTGCTTTGCACTTTTACTTCTATTCCAGCATTTCAACACATTGTTATGTGAAACAATACTGGAGCAAAATATTCTTCTTCTTGGATACCCTTCCTACTATTACTTATTCAAGTAGGAAACAAGTTTCATAATTATTCATAAGCTGACTGAATAGTTTAGAAAATGTCATTTCTCACTGCATGACATCTCTTTTTACTTTTTTACTCTTTTACTCTTTTACTTGTTTCAGTCATTTGACTGTGGCCATGCTGGAGCACCGTCTTTAGTCGAACAAATCGACCCCAGGACTTATTCTTTGTAAGCCTAGTACTTATTCTATCAGTCCCTTTTGCCGAACCGCTAAGTTATGGTGACGTAAACACACCAGCATCGGTTGTCAAGCGATGTTGGGGGGGACAAACACAGACACATAAACATATACACACACACATACATATACATATATATATATATATATATACAACTATAAGACGGGCTTCTTTTAGTTTCCATCTACCAAATCCACTCACAAGGCTTTGGTCAGTCCAAGGCTATAATAGAAGACACTTGCACAAGGTGCCATGCAGTGGGACTGAACCCGGAGCCATGTGGTTGGTAAGCAAGCTACTTACCACACAGCCACTCCTACGCCTATGTCAATTTTTAATTATATCTATTAATTCAGAGCACCCTCCCTTGTTTCAGCAAGAATTAATGCTTAGGATTGTGTTTGATATAGGTATGATTTTAGTTGATAAGACTTTTGTTAACAGCTTTAAGTATATTCCCCACTCCAACTTCTAAGTCTATGCTTTTCGTGCAGAAGGCATTCTTGGTAAACTTTCCTATGCTATTATTGTCCCATTGTTATTGCCTCCTTTGCTTGGTGGATTAACCTTCATCAGGCCTAGTTACACAGAAATGATGAAGGTTACTGTAATAAGAAACTGCTGGATAGAATAATTACAGAAGCATAACAAATTTAAACGTGACACATTACAAGAATATATTTACATATACTCTATGGAGTTGTACACTGAAATGCTGAAATATTAAGTTATCAAAGGAAAGGTTTCAATGTAGTACATTAGAAGTCAATTTTACATTCATTAATTACTTAACCTAGTTTGTACTTCTGAAAGCTTCTCTTTCTAATTTTCAGTAAGATAGGCTATGGATTGTAAAGTATGATGTCCGGTTAATGGGGATAATATTATGTTGTAAAATTTGAAGCTGTATAATATAATCCAGGATTCCAGACATACTTAACTAGATTGGTACCATTTCTGCAGGACAAAATGGCCATTTGCTTGTCTCATTACATAGCTCTTGACTACAAAAGATCTAAAGAAATTGATCATCAAAAGAAAATTTCTTCAAATATGGGTGATGGCTTACTGTGAAAATGTATCCAGCGTTTTCTGGGGTATTTGAGGTTTCTTCAAAATATTTCAACAGCCATAGCACACACATACATGCACACACAATTACAATCACTCAGTCTCTTTTTCTTTTGTTCTCTCTCTTTACACACACACACACACACACACACACACACATTATCAATGTATTCTTAATCACATACAATATCCCTTTCTCTCAGATACATATGTAAACATTTATACAATGTTTTACAGTTACACACATTTTCACACATACAAACATACACAGTCATTTATATTCATACACACACATACACAATCACATAATACTAGAAATCATATATATATATATATATATATATATATAAAAATTCAACAT
>NC_068984.1:28020781-28021683 GCF_001194135.2 Octopus bimaculoides
TATATATATATATATATATATATATATATCCAAATAAAATGTACATAGCTTTATTAAGTTTTCAACTTATCTGATAACTTTGTTTCAGATTTAAGCTTGCCATTTTGAAGGAATGTGCCAGAATAATTTCATTGTGAGCTGATACTTTGCCTAATATAATGAAACATTAGGCTCCAGTGTTCCTGGTTGTTCTACAAATTTCTAATATTGGTTTATCTCTTTCAATGAACTTTCATTCAATTGGATACATTGTCAGCTTTGAAATCTTACTCAAGTAAGCTTTGACAATAAGTACAACCTGATTAACCTATTCTTAAAATTCCTTTAATGCTTCCCAAAAAACAAATTTACAAATCTTATTTAAGATCTTATATAAAAAAAAAAAGAGAAAGAGAGAGAAAGGGAGAAAGGGAAATGAAATAACAGCAAATTTTTTTCGAAACTTATATATTTCTTCTAAGAGACATGCAATCAGTAAGACACAGTCTACAACACTGTACATATGTTAACACTTTATAATACATAAATACCCAGAAACAAAAGGATAATGATTTGGTGAAGTGGTTCCTTATATTGTTTAATCTCTTGATTTTAAAACTGTTGTCAATTGAATAGACTGAATAGCATTCATATCCTTTTACTAAGCACTGTTTTATATTCTTCTCTCTCTTATATAACGCATTTCGTGATCAAGGATATAATTGACAACAGCTTGCATTTATGATAGTGAAAGTGTTATGGGATTGTTGATGTAACCTTAGCAGAACAAATATCACAAATGTCATGAATATTTTTTGAAAGTATCAGATTTCGTGATAATATTTGCATCATCCACTGATACATATATATATGTATAATGCATCTGGTCAACCATGTGATCACATGACCACGTGATATATATA
>NC_068984.1:28021693-28023578 GCF_001194135.2 Octopus bimaculoides
ATATATATAAGAATATGAGGGTTTTAGTTCACTGGTGATCTAAACGAATAGGTCCACTGAGTAAGTGGTATAATTAGTTCGTAATTCGTTTCTGCAAACAAACTTCTGTGTGCTTTTACTGTGAAGGTTCTTGTTAAACAGTGTCGATTTTTACAATTCGGTAAATAATAGTAATAGTATTTTAGGGTTAGGCTTAAAGCTTATAAGTGATCACCGTGCAATGACTAAAGAAAATAGTCTTATAAAGGGGCATATGAGCCCTCTGGGGTCTTGTGTTGTTTTCAAGGATGAAGCTGGCCGTGTCTAGTATGAAGGTTACAGTAAATCTACTTTTCTTTTTGGTTATAGCCAATACAGGTTAACTCTTATGGTTATGATATTTGCTCCACAGGTTCTTGATTTCAGATGCAATATTACTTTGCAAAACCTTATATAAGTGACTTCTACTGTAGGATTGAGTTTATTAAGGTCTTGTAAGTGTAACTGCCAAGTCAGATATCTTTGAGGTGATCTGTACTAGGTTGCTGAGGTACATCAGAAAGACTCCTAATGTGGAAAGTGTAGGGTTTTGATCCATTGCTGCTGATGTTTTTCTCGCCATTAAAGTGTTAAACTAACTCTAGATTAATCATAGTTCTTTCTGTTTCAGCCATTTTAATGTTCGTCTTCTTATCCTTTCATTTTGCATATGTTTATATATGTGTGTGTGTGTGTGCGTGTGTGTATTTATATATATATATATAAACACACACACATACATACTTACAAACATACATACATACATACACATACACGCACTCAGAAGATCAAATGTCATTCCTGAGTTATAGGCTAAGGCAGGTTTCCCAGATTCTGTGGCATATATACTCCCAACTGGATGGGATGCTGGTCCATTGTAGGATTACTCATATTTACCAGTTGAGTGAACTGGAGCAATGAGAAATCAAGTGTTTTGCTTCAGAACACACTACATCATCTTGGTCTGCGATTCGCAACCACAATTTTATGATCATGACTGTAACAGCCCACTACAAAGCCATGTGCCTCCACACACACACAAACACACACACACACACACACACACACACACACACACACACTCACGCAAACATACACAAACATACACACTCATGCATATATAAATATGTATATATCTGTGCGTGAATGCATGTATTTATGTTTATACGTATACATCATCACTAATCTGAACAAGCAGGTGTATACAAGAAATAAATTAAGTCGAAAATGCAGATAATATGTATACATAGATACATGCACGCACACACATACACACACACATATGCACACACTTAACACCTTCGCATTTTCTGATTTCAAAAGCGTATGTTATGTGGAGCTGTGTCACAAATTCTAACTTTCCTGGCTTTTGTTCTAAAAGTCGTTTGTTTCTATAGAAGGAATGTGACTCAGATTGCTGTCAGTTGACTGATAACAGTCTGACAGCTCCACATAATGTAGTCTTTTGAAAATCAACAATTGTGAAAACCGGTCAAGTGTATCTACGTGAATGTGTGTGTGTGTGTGTGTGTGTGTGTGTGTGTGTGTCTGTCTGTCTGTGTGCATGTTTATATGAATATCTATCTATCCATTTATCTATCTATATATGTATGTATATATATATTCATATCTCTTATATCACAGACATAACTATTGTTATATACTGGAGTTGTATTGTAATAGTCATCTTATCAGAATTTCTCCCTTATTTTGATATGGGCCCACATGTATTGGATACAAGAATTAATAAAATTCTCATGATCGATTATCATCTTCTCTTATGTTATCTGTACAAGCCTTGTCTATGCTTGAGGTTAAGAAACTGTTTTTATCATTATCATTTTGATTTCACTGCTTTATTTTATAT
>NC_068984.1:28023734-28027126 GCF_001194135.2 Octopus bimaculoides
ATATATATATATATATATATATATATATATATATATATATATATACACATATATACATGCATACATATAAAAGAGAGAGAGAGTGAGAGTGAGAGGGAAACAGTCAGAGACAGAGATGTAGAGACAGACAGCTACGTAGATAGATAGATAGATAGATAGATAGATAGATAGATAGATAGATAGATAGATAGATAGATAGATAAAGTAGGTAGGTAGAATTTGAGGAAACTGTTGGTGGTCTACTTCATCAAAATTTGTATTTAATAGATATGTAATTAGGAGTGGAAAATTCCAACATTTTAGTCATAAGTCCTTCATTAAAGAGAAAGAATCTCTTTGTGGTACAGGATAGATTAAATAGGAAAGAAATGGTAACAGGATGTTTCAGGGGGTAGGGGTTATTGAGGAGGATGTAATTAGAGAAAGAGAGATAAGGGATGTGATAGGTCAGAGAAAGTAAGGACATTTGTTTGGGTGAAGTAGGGCGACAGAACAGAAAATTCTTGTTGTAATGAGGTGGTGGTGGAGGTTAAAGCAGGAAGGAATGGTTGTAAGAAGAAAGAGAGAAAGAAATGGTTGAATAAAAGAACAAAGTAAGCAGGAAAACTTGCAGAAAGACTATCAGCAAATTGAGGTAGTCCCAACTTAGATCATAAATCATATTCAATCAAAGCTTGACTGGGTTAACCTGGTGCTAAAAAACAACATCATTCGTGAAGAACCAGCTATGAGTTTCTAAATTAAATTTAAATACATTTAATCAAATTCTTGCTAAGGATATCTTATCATGCCAACAACCAAATCATAATGCTTGCAGAATAACTATTTTAACAACAAAGCTTCAATTACAAGGACTATTTTCTTCTTTTACGTTACTCTTTCCTTCTTAAATCTTTCATAAATTTTGCTTCTTACATTTAGTTTTCCTTTATATTTTATTTCTTTTTTCAGTTGAGATTTCTTTTTGTCAATTATTTATTCTCTTTCTTTCTTTTTTTCTTTCTTTCATCTTGTCTTTTTTTGACTATAATCTTTCCTTTTATTGTTTTTATCTTTATACAATAAATATCATATTGGTGATAATTTGTCATCTGCATAATCCACTTGTCGTCTACAAGTGTATTAACTTGAAGTCTGTTTTCAAAATGTATCTACTATGAAATTAGTATCTAAAAGTAAAAAAAAAAAAAAGCAAAAAAAAGCACAGAAATAAAACTAGAAAATGAAATAAAAGGAAACGGAAGTATAGTGACAAAAATGGAAGGCGATTAATTCAAATGTAATTATATTGGCTTGAATAAAATTTCTATTGGAAAATATTGTAAAGATAAAGCAAACAACAAATATAATATCAATCAAATCAAAGAATGTTTAATTTTTTTTCTTCTCTAACAGATGTCAATGACATTGATGATGATGATGATGATGACGATGACAACGATAATGATGATGATGACAGTGATCACGACAATGATAATGATGATGGTGCTATTGGCGGTGGTGCTGGTAGTAACGGCATTGGTGATGGTGTAGATTAAACTGATAATATTGATGGTGAAAATATATCAACGAAGATTAAAGTATTAAAGAAAATAATGATGACGATGATGATGATGATGATGATCATCATCATCATCATCATGGACATTATGATGGAAGAGGAGGATGACAATGTAAAAGTTGTATGGCAACAGCTGAGAAGATTATTATAGGGTGGCAAAGAGACAAAATGTTTAATAATATGACAAAATAGTATGCCATAAACATTCGGATTATGATATTCTATCAATTCTTTTACAACACACTGTATCTCATTGCATATAGACACTTTCATGTATAAGCAAATCAGTTGCTTGAAAGACGATGCAAAGAGAACTACTTCTTCTTAAATTGACAATTAGTTTATAATTAGTCCACATTACTCCATAAGGAGCATAGGGCTGGTTTCTCAGTTATTCTGGTGTATATATTTCTCCCTGGATGGGATGACAGTCCATCACAGGATTACGAATTTTTATCAGCTGAGTGGACTGGAGCAACATGAAAAGAAGTGTTTTTGCTCAAGAATAAAACACATCACTCAGTCTAGGAATCGAAACCATGATTTTATGATTATGAATCCAACACCCTAACAACTAAGCCATGAACCTCCACCAATTAGCTCATGGAGTAATATTTTAATGAAAACAGATCTTTATAAAATAGATGAGCAATTGCAATGAAGATCAAAATAAGGATCTCGTTTTAAAATATATGCACAGTAGGCAAAGGAGTGGCTGTGTGGTAAGTAGCTTGGCCAAGTGTCTGTGTTTGTCTCCCTAGCATTTCTTGACAACTGATGCTGGTGTGTTAATGCCCCTGTAACCTAGCAGTTTGGCAAAAGAGACCGATAGAATAAGTACTAAGCTTACAAAAAATAAGTCCAGGATCGATTTGCTTGACTAAATGCAGTGCTCCAGCATGGCTACAGTCAAATGACTGAAACAAGTAAAAGAGTAAAAGAGAAGCTTTTGATATTGAGTGGCCTTTCGTATCACTAGCTTTGGTAGATAAACTAGTGAAAAACAAAAGTTCTCTGTAATTTACATTTATAAATGTTCACATATAATTTTGAAGAAAAGTTTTACAATTACATTAATTTTTGAGAATTTTCTCTTTCAATTTCGATTTTGCCCACTATATATTGTGCATGTCTCTATTAAGATTTGAAATTATTATTGCAATGATTTAACCCCCAAATAGCTTTATAAGTTTTTTTTTTTTTTCAGAATACTATTCAAATATACATTGAATGTAATTATCACAACCTCAATCTCTCTCTCTCTCTATTTATCTACTTACCTACCTATTTATCTATCTATCTATCTATCTATCTATCTATCTATCTATCTATCTATCTATCCATCTATCTATCTATCTACCTATCTATCTGCCTGTCTGTCTGTCTTCTTCTATACATGTTAATTTATCTATTTCTATACAAAATACATATTCATACCATAAGAGTTATTGCTTAAATCTATACACATTAAATCTATAAACATAAAACTACCTCACAAATTGAAATTCTCTGAGCATGTTCTTTTTCTCATAAAACAACATCCCATCCTATTCTTCATTTCTTTTGGTAAAATTCAAATATCAAACCCAAAGCATTCAGTAGCTTGCTTACCAACCACATGGTTCCGGGTTCAGTACCACTGTGTGGCACCTTGGGCAAGTGTCTTCTACTATAGCCTCGGGCCGACCAAAGCCTTGTGAGTGGATTTGGTAGACGGAAACTGAAAGAAGCCTGTCGTATATATGTATGTATATATATATATATATATATATATATATATACATGTGTGTGTGTGTCTTTGTGTGCCTGTGTTTGTCCCCTCACCATCGCT
>NC_068984.1:28027136-28032833 GCF_001194135.2 Octopus bimaculoides
TATATATATATATATATATATATATATATATATATATATATATGTATATCTTTATAATTCAATATTAATTATCTTTAGCAAATGCAGAAATTCTCCTTTAAAGCATCTACAACTAGATTCCCTCTTTTTGGATAGTATTATATTTCATATGATATTTCTAATGGTACAGTTTAGTATTTTTAATTGTAGACTTAGATCAGTTTTCAAATTGGAAAACTAATGCATCTTGATCTGTAGCTACTTTGAATTTTTGTGCCGATAGGTAATATCAGATTTTTACAACTCTATTTACTATTGCAAGGGTATTATTATTCACTTTATATGATCTATGTGAACAGAACAAATTGGTTGGCTACTTTGCATATTAAGACTGACCAATTGATGATACAGTCACATCTGTTTTATGTTCAGGTAATGGACCTGGTGTCTGAACTCATAATGAAGATACTGCAACGATCTCAGTCCTTTTTGTAATTGCATCAAGTATTTGGTGAATAATAGAAAACATTGATATTGTTTAACTTCAAACAAAAGTGCCGCAATTTTAGCAAAATTTTCTTCATTTTATATAATATACAATTAATCCTATTAAGTGCTCAAATTTTCAAGAATTCGTGCGGGTGACACGTAAAAGCACCCACTACACTCTCTGAGTGGTTGGCGTTAGGAAGGGCATCCAGCTGTAGAAACTCTGCCAAATTAGATTGGAGCCTGGTGTAGCCATCCGGTTGCACCAGTCCTCAGTCAAATCGTCCAACCCATGCTAGCATGGAAAGCGGACGTTAAACGATGATGATGATGATGATGATGAAACACAAATAGGGGCTGCACTATTGTCACAATCTGACAGTGTCTTGCTTTCTCTAAAAATATAGCCTAGAAACAACAAATCAGTTACAGTGACTTTATATTTTTTTGCATTTCATTGAGAGATCAATGTCTTAGCCATGTATAAGAAGGCATGCAAATTTTCAACTTGGATGATTCTATTTTTGCAATATATCACAGAGCATCAGAATAACGAACTACTCCATTTAAGTCTTTGATAATGTCTCTCATTGCTCCTGATAAACATTGCCTATCTGAGAGACATTCACATAAAATGTCATGATTCATTATTTGCATCAAAGCTATTAAATGTTACTCTGGGATGACTAAGGAAATTGATAGTATGTAAAACAAGCTCAACTGTGGGGAATTGAGAATTTCTATGAATTCAGCTTCATGATTCACTAATGAGTGGATGAGAAATGCATTTAGCTTTGTGTATCTGCAGAGTCCATCACTTTTGTTGACTACAGTTTGAGGATATTATAGTAAAAATAAAAATATATAATTATTTCTTAAAACTGAAGATCCTTAATTTCAAATTTAATAAACTTACATTGCCAAAAGAAAAATTCAAACTGGAGCAATATAAAGGCATTACTTCCACAAAAATTCCTGAGCATATTCTAAGTTTTGAAGATTTTCTAAACATGTTATTATCTTTCAGATTAACTCATGTAATGGATGCAGTTGAAAGAAAGAGTTTACTTTTAAAATCAAATATGAATTTTATCGCATTGTGATAAAGCAGTATTTCATACAGTAGCAAACTAAGAGAATAAGCCCTACAGTGTGAACAACAAATGGAAGTATTCCTAAGGTGACAGAATCACATATTCAAGACAACAAAATTTCTGGTAGCCATTTTTTTTTTAGTATTACAAATCATACAAATCATTTTTCCAGTTATATGGAGTTTCATTCCATGAATAAATTATGCTTTATGAGATAATTTGGAGTATAGTTTAATATCAAGCTTTTTTATATCTTCCTGAAACAAAGACAGTTCAGTTCAAGATACTATCAATAAACTACAATTGACTGTGTTCATTTACTGTCGCAAAAAGGAATGCCCACTTAGGGTTTTAGCAGGTATTGTTGGTCTTTGATACACCTTAGCAAATGGTTTCTAACATATCAATGCAAAATATCAGTTATTTTACATTTAAGACATTGTTTATCAAAAACCGAGTGTTTCCTACAACCATGTAAAAACGGTAAAGCCCCCCCCCCCCTTCAGTCATGAATGACCATGGGATTGCACCTACAAAGTTCCCCTCCAAGGCACAAGTCCAAGCAAATTTGTTTTTGTGGAAGGCTAGCAGATATTATCCAAGGGAAAAGCAAAGGCTGATACAGCTTGGCACCAGTGACATTGCAACTCATTTCTACAGCTGAGAGAACTGGAGTAATGTGAGCTAAAGTGTCTTGCTCAAGAACACAACACACAACCAGGTACAGGAATCAAATTCACTACCCCATGATTGTGAGCTCAACACTCTAACCACTAAGTCATGTACCTTCACACAAAATGTAAGGGCTACCAAAAACAAGTCCCTGCTATAGAACATAGGGCTGAGAGCATTTATAGTTGTGTCTTCCATGACACTAATAGTGGATCCTTCCACCAGAACTGATGAAATACCATCCTGCAAAGTAAAGGTTTACTCAAATTTATCAAACAAAACAATGCTACAGCAAACTGAGTTTTCATTAGTTTTCTTGTTTGGTTATTGATAGAAACAACAGCCTCTTTCAAATATGATATCAGGAACTTACAATATTTTGATATTCATCAGAGACAACTGACAAAGTTATCAATAGGTTGTGTAAACAGTTGTTTCAATGTATATTGTCTTATTCATTCACTGAATATGGTTTTGTTCCCAATAACCTTTGATGAGATAGAACGATGTTTTTCTCTTGCATAGTAATGCTGTCTTCAGTTATCTGCTAGTGTAATTTCAACCCATACTTTTAAATTGTAGTAATATGCTGCTGTATCTCCCAGCTTTAATACAAATAAATCCAATTTATCATTTGGCTTCATCAATCTAAGATATCTTTGAAACTAAATAATAGATTTACCAAAGGCCTTTGCAGAATTATGCTTTAACACAAAAGGTTTGATGCTTAATAATGACACAGTTGATTATAGTTGTTTCTAAAGTATGGAAAGTGTTGTAATTTGTAATTTTAAGGAGTCAATATCCACCCATAGGCATATATCACACTTCAGAAGTTGTTCGCTAATGGAGTAGTTTATCTGTCTTTTTCATATAAATGGAAAACTTCACAATAAGCAAGTACGCATGAACACGGATCTTGTAAGCTCACATAATAATTCTGCTGTTAGTAATTAACATAACACTATAAGACAGTTATAGACTATCCAAGACTACAATTTTTATGTCATTATATTTCTTTCAACCAATTTATCTTTATCTTCCACAATCTTTTATTTTGAAGCAAAAACAACAAAGTTTAAATAACTGACATATTATAGATATATATATGTATACCACAATTAGATTTTAGCTTATTTTGGTACATTCATATACATCTACTAAATCTTTTTGGTTTTTCTCAGAGAAACAAAGAGTACATTACACTGCTGAATTTTCTGTATGATTTCCAATGTTATTCATTTTTATTAATATTTATTTATAAGTAGAGCAAACAAACAATAAAATAAACTAAAACAAAAATAACGAAAGAACAAAAATTGGAGGCATAATATCATAGATTCAATTGTGTCTAATTGTCTTCAGTAAAGCTGTAAATGAAGCAATTATTGACAGAAATAGTTATCTGAATATTTATTAATACATAACTCCCTATTCTGCTAAGCTGCTAAAATTCTAACAATTTTCATGGCTGATCACTAATTCACTCTAACAGTAATCAAGTTATTCAATTTAGTCAGCAGCCTGTCAGAAAAGTCTAGAATTTGTGAATATTAACAGTTCAAACATTATATATTTATGTTACTCTTGCTCTTATTGGAGAGAACTTTGGGGCAAAATCAAGAATTCTTTGATGCTCTGCAAATTAGAACAGTGACACATTGCAATGCTGTTACAAATATTATTGCTTATATATGCAATACTCAGTGCATTTCTCCTCTAATTAAGTGAAAAGTAATTAAAAGTTGTTAATCTCAATGAATAATTTCATCTATTTGCTGTTATTCATAAATCTGATATGATAAAATATATATGAATGTGTATGTTTGTGTTAGTGTGTGTGTGTGTGTATATGTGTGAGTGTGTGTGCATATGTTTGTGTGTGTGTGTGTGTGTTTGCATGAGTGCACATATTTGTGCATGCCTGTACATGTCTATGTATGCATGTATGCATGTCTGTGTGCATTAACATGTGCGAATATTAGTGCTTTTGTTTATAAATGTATCTTTGCAAACAGCATAAAGTAGTTGAGAATGCCTGGAGATTTTATTCAATATTACTATTAACAATATTATCCTTTGATTGAAAACTGTGTCTTTGGATTCCTGCTGATAAAATGGTAATTGTTAAACCAGATAGATCATCTACATAATTGAAACCAGAGGAACCAACTATTTATGTTGACAAATATGGTCAAAATAGCAATAAGGATATGAAGGCAGGAAAAGTAGCTGAACATTCCGGAATAGCTACAGGGCTGTAAAAGATACCAGGTGATGTAGGACATGCACTGGACACTCAGTCAGGTAATACAGGGAGTATTTATACCAAATGACCAAGCATAGGAATACGATCATCATTAATTGCTAATAGAGTAATAATTTTTCAAGAAAGATGCTGCTACAAAGGCCTAAAATTGATGGTTTAGTGTACGAAGAGTTATAGCACAACTGATTAGGAATGTAATTTGTGAAGATGTGATGAAGTAAATCTGTGCTTGAATGGAGTACTACTGATATATTGTGGGAAACTATAGAGGAATTCTGGGAGTGAAAAGATATTTCCAAAAGTCATGGGTGCTATGTTGTTTTTTGAATTTGGTGTCAACATTTTTGTCGTGCGAAACTGCTACCTGTTTGTTCACTGACAAAAAATTTCTGCTGAATCTGAAAATTCTCAAAACTATTGTGATGTATATATTGCTTGGGATGTTTCTTTTGTTGTTGTTTTTGTTTTTGTTGCTATAGGTAAATTGTCCTGGTTGGGTGCCCATAGCTGGTCAATAATTATTGATTTGTGGTATCAGCTGTCTTCCATGTATTCCCTTATTCCTCGTCTCTTCATTATCTCTTCCCTTGGGCCCCATTTTTTAAAGAATACAAAATGTGTTGGAGGACTGAAGGTTTCAAGGGGTGACCCACTGGACAGAGCAAGTTTGAGTAGTAGTAGTAGTAGTAGTAGTAGTAGTAGTAGTAGTAGTAGTAGTAGTAGTAGTGGTGGTGGTAGTAGTAGTAGTAGTAGTAGTAGTAGTAGTAGTAGTGGTGGTGGTAGTAGTAGTAGTAGTAGTAGTGGTGGTGGTGGTGGTAGTAGTAGTAGTAGTAGTTATTGTTGTAATAGTAGCGGAGATGGTGGCAGTTGTTGTAGTTGTGGTAGTGGCAGGAGTGGTAGTAGAAGTAATTGCTATGGCAAGTAGGCAGTAGATGTAGCATTGGTAATAATACATTTCTCATGATACCAGAAGGCAAATTGGAAAAGGTGTTGCCCTGGAGGATAGCAAGGGAAACAATGCCAGTATTTATGCTGATATTGACAACAATAGAGCTGGCAAAGACAATAATAACATTACTAAAACATTAAGAATATGTCTATCTATCTATCTATCTATCTATCTATCTATCTATCTTTTATTCTTTTATTCTTTTACTTGTTTCAGTCATTTGACTACAACCATGCTGGAGCACT
>NC_068984.1:28032843-28033091 GCF_001194135.2 Octopus bimaculoides
TCTTTTACTTGTTTCAGTCATTTGACTACAACCATGCTGGAGCACTGCCTTTAGTTGAGCAAATCGACCCCCAGGACTTATTCTTTGTAAGCCTAGTAGTTATTCTATCAGCCTCTTTTCCTGAACTGCTAAGTTACAGGGAAGTAAACACACCAGCATTGGTTGTCAAGCGATGTTCGGAGGACAAACACAGACACACAAGCATATACACACACACATATATATATACATATATATATATATATATA
>NC_068984.1:28033101-28038850 GCF_001194135.2 Octopus bimaculoides
AGACACTTGCCCAAGGTGCCATGCAGTGGGACTGAACCTGGAACCATGTGGTTGGTAAGCAAGCTACTTACCACACATTCACTCCTGTGCCTAGACAGATAGACATCATCATCATCATCGTTTAACATGCTAGCATGGAAAGCGGACGTTAAACGATGATGATGACGATGATGATGTCCATCTGTCTATCTATCTATCAGTCTGTCTGTCTATCTATCTCTATATAAACGAGTGTGTATGTGTGAATATATACAATATATATGCTTATGTATGCATTTGCATACAAACATATGTGTGTGTGTCTATGTGTATATTTTTATATTTATGTCAATACATATATATATATGCTGACACATATTCATAAGAATGAAAAATAATGCAATTTCTTGTAATATTAGTGTTTCCTTGTTAATGCACCTGTGTTGTAGATTCTTCATTACACTTTGAAGACATACTTTCATATAGAAACAAAGATGTAAAATGAAATAATTTGAGAAGTAATCTTTAATTCTACTTCTGTTCTGGGAAATATTTTCTAAATGTATTAAATATCAAATAGATATCTTATTAATGTAAACAAAATAAAACCAACTGCAAAAAAAAATACTATGTTTATATAAATTCCAAATAATAATAAAAATAATAATAATATTAGTAATAATAATAATAATAGCAATAATAATAACACCACCACCACCACCACCACAATAACTACCACCACCACCACCACCACCACCACCACCACCAACAACAACAACAACAACAACAACAACAACAATAATAATAATAATAATAATAATAATAATACCTGCTACAATAGCAATAACAGTATACATAATAATGATAATGATGATGATGATGATGAGGATGATGATGATAATAATGATGATGATGATATGTTTAGACAACAGTTACATTGTTTCAATTAAATTTTGTCTTTATACTTAGTTTATTTTATTTGGAAATCATGCATACACTCAAAGAATGTTGGATTTTTTTACCCCCATCTCCTCCATAATCAATTACAATTTTATTGTTATGGTCTCTTTTGCTGGTGGAATGTGTATGTGTCCGCATCTTTTGTGTGTTTTTTTATGCTTTCCCTATGTTCCATCATCATCTTTCTGCGCAAAATTTTACTATAGTTTACACATCCTTTTTCTGTTCCCACTCTCAGTAACACCTTAGATATCAAGCAATATCTGGTGGTGGGCTGGCAGAATTGTTAGCATGCCGGGCAAAATGCTTGGTAACATTTCATCTGTCTTTATGTTCTGAGTTCAAATTCTGCTAAGGTCGACTTTGCCTTTCATCCTTTCAGGGTTGATAAAAAAAAAATACCAGTTGAGTACAGGGGAGGAACTGATCTAATTAACTCTCCAAAAACTGCTGGCCTTGTGCCAAAATCTGAAATCAATATTTGATACAACATCCTCTTTCTATCTATCTGTCTGTATTTTCTACTCATTTTACTTCTCATTTGCTTTTTCTGTCTCCCCTTCTCACCTTATTGTGCCTCCATCATTCTCCTTTCTTGTTTTGCACAACACTCCTGTATTCCCTTTTACACCTTTATTCCCTCCTCCATCTGTGTTTCCTTCTATCTTTCCATTTGCTTCTTATCTCACTTTATTTACCTTTCATTTCTTCTTCTGTCTATCTTTGTCAACTATTCACAATCCATTCTTTTTCCTTTCCCACTCCACATTCCCTCTTTCTTCAAATTTGTTCTTCTCCAACCTTCTCTTGTTTCATTTCCTTTTTCTGTATCAGGTGACCACCTTGTTTCTTTAATTCTCTGCCTGACCACTGACCTGGTCAGTTTAACTTTTTCAGCTCCTTACTACTGCATTTACCTCAGCCCCTGGTTTATCGTTTTACTTCTCTTCTCAACTCCAAAAGGACCACATGAATTATTTTCATACATGTCTTAACTTATTTCTGTCTTGCAGCTGTGTAAGGCATTCTATATATAATATAATATAATATAATATAATATAATATAATATATAATACTAGCTGGGCCTGTGCTGTCAAAAATTATGGCTAATTCTAGTATTTTATGTATAAATAAGGTTCAAACCCAATTTGTTAGTTTAATAATTTTTTATTATCAAATTTATAATATATCTTTCAACTGCAATCGTTTTATATTCATGATACACTCAGGCAATAATAATTTTCTCTAATGAGTTTATATATGTATATGTTTGTGTAGGTGTGTGTGATTGGTTACAATTTAATAGTAATCGCCAAGCTAACATGGCAGTCCAGGAAAATAGGATGAATGCTGCCATTGATTAGCTCCAAGAGCAATCGCCTCCAGCTAGCTATGTGACACACAAACCTGTGTCCATTACAACCTTCCAACAGGGGAGGTCAGCAGCTTCTCCTTGCTGGTTCAACAGCCACAGACTTTTTCAGGGTGATTGCTCCTTCTCAATGTGGAGTAGATGAACCCAGCAGGTGTCACTGCTGACTGTCTGTTTGAAGGTTTATTTACCTATATTCAGTGGAACACATCCAGGGGAAGCTGGACCTCCCCTGTTCAAAGGTTGTAATGGACGCAGATTTCTATTGTAATAATTATTACAATATAAATATTAATATTTCTAAATCTCTCTAAAGGAGACTATGGCAGCAGTACTGGATATTAATAGTTATGATCAAGCTAACATGGCAGTCCAGGAAAATAGGACAAATGCTGCCGTTGATTTGCTCCAAGAGGTCATTGAAATATATATAATTGCTCAGACCAACTGAAGATAACGTATACAGATTATACAGCAGTAACTGCCGATTGCATAAAACATAGATGAAGGAACCATACCACCTCATTTAAAAATGAAAACAAGGTGCATAGTACCTCCCTGGAAAAACTAATTTAGTAACAAACTGAAAATAAAGTAGACTAGTATTTCCTCATTTCTACTACACTCATGTTTCCATATGACGGTGGGGATGAAAATTGCGATTTGTATCGGGGAAACAATCTGGATATATTATCAAAAGAGCAGCTAATTAATAAGCATTCGGAACTTATCAAAAGATGCTAACGTTTATTTCGAAAAATCTGAATAAGGTATAATCTCCAACCGGTTTTGAGTAAAGTGCTTAATGGTCTGGTAGCTATCTTGATTCAAGGCTCACGTGCGTTCTGTATGTCTGCGGAAATATTTTTATGATCTATGGAATTTACCATCTAAAATTTATACGCAACAAGTTCTCCTGAGCGACACACTCAGACTTGAATGAACTACAACTATTAAATATCCTGGAAAATATTAATACAGTGGCTTCTGTAGTTCATGGATTCAACTTTCTATATTTGGTCATATTTGCATAATCAATACATCCTGAACCTTGCTTTCAATTGCATTCGACTATGAAATTTGGATTTTCCTCTATAAATCGATCAAAGGTGAACAATGAACTTCTGTTGCATAACACTATCAATTTTCTCGTGTCTGTGTGAAACTATGTAGTAAGGACATTCATGCACAAATGCTGTTGCAGGGTTGACAATGTTATTATGTATGATATGCTGGAATTAAAGGTAGATATGTTCGCCAAGTAGTAGTATTTAGCCTGCTTATACGTGTATGAGGGTGAATATGTAAACCCACGGATATTTTACTCTAAGCGTGTTTAGTAACACACATATAGAACATGTGTATGTATTAATCATAAACGCTTGTGCAACCCAAGTATTTAATTTTGCGTGTGGAAATGTAAGAGAAGAGAAGAATATATCTAGGTGGAGGTATTCATGAATATGTGTATCGACAGATACAATTTAAAAAATTTTTAATCTGAGAGAGAGGAGGGGAGAGAGAGGAGGGAGAGGGGGAGGGAAGAGAGAGATGGGAAGGAACTGTGTGTGTGCGTGCGTGAGTGTGCGTGTGTATGTCTACGTGCATGTGCACTTGTAATAATCAGTTTTCTCTGAAAGGGTGTATAAAATAGAATGAATGCATGGTGAATGCATGGACACAGCTAGACACCCTGTTATAGACATGCACAAAAATACGAACAGGGAAGATTATTATTTCGTCAAAATATAATCACCCCTCCTTAATCCGCTTGATCCCTTGCATTCATTTGTTTCTATAACATAAATGTATTCATGTGGACAAGTCCAACTTATATATATATATATATATAGATTTCAGAATCGTTCGGCATAATATTTTTACTAAATTCTGAAGAAGTATATGCAACGTGCTAAAAGAGAAGTCCTGCATAACACATGAACATTTATCAATAGTTGCTGGACTGATCACAGCATTACGCTAGATTAATCATATCGTAATATGATGAAACGATTGTAAATGAAGTATTAAAACGATTTGCTAATCTCATTCTTTTGAATTTGTCATTATAATTACTCTACGGATATTTGTGGATTCTCGGATAATTCGAGTGGTAAAACAGAAAAGTTCCTGTATTTTTAATTTTCTGACAGCTGACATCTGTGGAAGTGTTTCATGTAGTAAACACCATGTTATATACCCCCAACTCATCATATTTATGTGTGTGTGTGTATGTGTGTGTGAGTGTATGTGCGTGTGTTTGTGTGTGCGTGTGCATATATAATTATATATGTATAAACTAGCAGTATAGCCCGGCGTTGCCCGGGATTAAGTTAGGATTATTAAGCTAATTAAGCGCTTTGTTTCAAACCAAACTAAGTAACACGACGTCAAATTTGAGTGAAATCCGTTGAAATTGGTAAACGTTTGGCTGAAAATGGCTTGCCGACTATTTGGTTGGGAAATCTGATAAGGAATCGGTTTATCGATTTTTCCACTCATCGATTGTTTTTTTTTTTTTTTTGGAGAACCTAAAGCATTAAAAGATCCCATGAGTCCTAAGTAACCTCAGCATCAAGTTTGAACAAAATACGTCAAAATTGGTAAAAGTTATGGTTGAAAATGGGGTGTAGCCAGTTTTAGTGAGAAATCCTATAAGGAATCGGTTTATCGATTTTTCATCCTGATTGAATCAGTTATTGATTTTTCACCCCAAATAAGACTTAACCGAACACAACATTGTTGATTCAAAACATCTATATTTATACTTTAAAGTTGATTTTCACATCCAACCCAGTTCTGTAGAATCAGTGTTGCGACGGGAACGCATGGTTTGGGAGTTTGACCGGCAGAGGTGATCAGGTTGCACATGCCGGCCTTTCTAAACCACCACCCCATCATCTAACCCTCTTTGGCAATTGGGTTGGGAGCCCTTCCAGCAAGGAAAATAGAACGTCCAAAAAGGGCTCCCGATCCTCTGTGTCAGAAGAGGTTATGTTCGGATTACAACTAAGCCTTAGCATAAGCCTAAGCTAACCTAGCGAAAGGGGGCTCGTAAGCCTCTAAAAGGCAACGACTAATCCCAATCTAGTCCTAGCCCCTCCTAAAATGTCACATTCTCTACTATATATATATATATGTGTGTATTTAATAATGAACCATGTAATTCACACTCTGGAAAATTTATTTCTGTAAAATGTTGAGAGTGGGTAAAATTTCTGAGGCTTCCACCTCACCCCATCCCGTTTTTGGACCCCCAAAAGGGTTTTGTAGCATATTAGGAGGTCACAGGAATTCATTCAACGAAAACAAAATCCCAATGATTCCGGGATGATACCCCCTCGCCCCACCCCCTTTTTCCGAACGAAAATAAGGGATTTGCAGCATATTAGAAGGTCAGGGTACTTGATTCTACGCAAAAAATCTGATTTTTATTT
>NC_068984.1:28039062-28039900 GCF_001194135.2 Octopus bimaculoides
GTATTTAATAATGAACCATGTAATTCACACTCTGGAAAATTTATTTCTGTAAAATGTTGAGAGTGGGTAAAATTTCTGAGGCTTCCACCTCACCCCATCCCGTTTTTGGACCCCCAAAAGGGTTTTGTAGCATATTAGGAGGTCAAGGTACTGGATTCCACGCAAAAAATCGGAGATTTTTTTTTCTTCGTGAAAATCGTGCGGGTGTTAATCTAAAAAATTACCGTTTTTCTTTTTCTCCTTTGCTATACAGGGGACTTAACTCATGTTAGCAAACTTAAGGATTTCACTGACGTGGAAATTCGTAAAAGTTATGGTTGAAAATCGATTTTTACCGCTATCCGCTGGTGCTTCGGGGAAAATAAGTTGACAAAAACACAGCCATGGTCGTGACCAATGTCCTCCCAAAATTGGAGTGAAATGCATGCTAATTTGTGGACGTGCATAAATTACATTCATGTACACACACACACACACACACACATCCTGCCTTTTATAGATATAGATATAGTAGAAAATGTGACATGTATATTGTGTAATTCACTGACAAATTGTTACCTACCTCTTTGTTTCTTTGTTGTTAAATAAATGAATTCTGAACAAAACACATTTTTCCTCGGCGTAAAATAAAGACAAAACTATTTCGCGCCCAAAGTAATGTGTGTGTGTGTGAGAGAGAGAAGGTGGAGAAAGATGAATGATTTAAAATAAATAATTAAGTGATTTAGAATAAATATATTTTAATTGTTGTGTGAAAAAAATATATATAATCTGATTATAAAATATACCGTCTTTCAAAAACACCCTAAATTTGAAGACTCTATTTCGTCTTTATGAA
>NC_068984.1:28039956-28041201 GCF_001194135.2 Octopus bimaculoides
AGGGACTTAACTCATGTTAGCGAACTTCAAAATTGGTAAAAGTTATGGTTGAAAATCGATTTTTACCGCTACCCGCGGGTGCCTCGGGAAAAATAAGTCGACAAAACCCAGCTAGGCTTGTAACGAATGTCCTCCTAAAATTGGAGCGACATACATGCTAATTTGCGGACATGCATAAATTACATTCACGTACACACACACGTCCTGCCTTTTATAGATATACAAATTTATGCATATTTGTCTGTTTATTTATCTATCTCTCTCTCTTTTTCTCTCTCTATGTGAGTGTGTGTGTGTAGAGAGAGAAAGAATGAAAGGTAGATAGATAGATACATACATACATAGAGAGATATATTTGTAAATTTGTATGTAATATATATAACGCATATCACAGCATGAATAAAAGTAAAGCTAAAATAAAAATATGAATGTTTTATAGATCTTATTGTACGCGAAATAACAATATAAACACATTCTTTCGTGCTTTTGATGTGTGAAAAAATAAGAGAGTAGATTTTTAGCCGATCTTTTCATCGCTTGTTGACCAGTTCCCACAGAAAATATGTGCTAGATTTATCTTCCGCGATCAATTTCATAGAAGATATAGCTGGTATATACATACCAGTTATAAATTAGCCTTGCAGTAGAACAGCCAACATAATATAGACAATTAAAAGACAGAGAAAAAACGGAAAAAAAAAACGAATGTGAGGATGTGCAGAAGAAATTTATTAATTTGACGCTCAGAGAAAGAAGAGAGTTGTTAAAATTTAGAGCATAGCTCTTCGTCGGAAATAGGTCAGTCCGAACTGAAATAAGAGGAAAAAAAAGAGACTTATGGGTGCTTTTGATAGCTCATCGTTTATGAAGCACTATATATTTTATGCAAAACACGAATATGATTTTGAAGAACATATAAATATTTATACATTACAAATCTTCATTGGGTAAAATAAGAATGTAAATATGTTATCTCAATAGATTTGGTATGCAGGAAAAAAAGATGAGAAGCACTTTTTAATGGATTGTTTTAGGGTGTGCTGATTGCTCTTCCACCCAGTTAATATGCCTCATTTCCTTTCTCCTCTTATCCACAAATCAAAAGCATAAAAGTAATTTGTACTTTTTTTATTTTTCCCTCACACACATACACCCACCTACATATGTGTGTGTATATATATATATATATATATACATGCATACATACATCATGCACACACATACATATATACATACATATATATA
>NC_068984.1:28041738-28043957 GCF_001194135.2 Octopus bimaculoides
CACATACGTATATATATATATATACATATATACGACAGGCTTCTTTCAGTTTTCGTCTACCAAATCCACTCACAAGGCTTTGGTCGGCCCGAGGCTATAGCAGAAGACACTTGCCCACGGTGCCACGCAGTGGGACTGAACCCAAAACCATGTGGTTGGTAAGCAAGCTACTTACCACACAGCCACTCCTTCATAACTACTCCTCCATAACCGTAACCGGTTTTTAACCACTGGGTCATGCTATGTAGATGGCACAAACAAAATACACACACATACACTGTGACACGCATACTATGAGAATTTCACGTTACTGGTTTTCAGTCACAAGAGGAACTGGAACGCAAAACTCCGAGTAGCAACTCAATTTTTGATATTCATTATTTTCTCCTGGTACACTGCGTTTCCTATCTGTGGATGCCTCAAAACCAGAATATGTGTGTGGGTGTATAGATAGATAGATAGATAGATAGATAGATAGATATTGACATATACACATATAAGTACACATCCACAATATATATGCGTGTTGGAGTGGAGGATGTATGTATATATATATTTATATATATACACACATATATAATTTTATTACAATGTTACTATTATTATTACTTCAGTTATCATGTTTCTAATAAGAACATCTTCCTTTATTTCATCTATGCTATTTTTACCCACCACTTATATTCATCAACCTCCTCACCGTGATATTTTTCCTTAATCTCATCATGGTCATGGTTATTATTACTATTATCAACCATGTCAATACTATTACAGTACTTATTGATGAAAGAAAAATCAACAAACTCTTGCCAGGAACAAACAATATGAGACGTTGGAAAGTAACTCATAATAATGTAATATATTTTGTAGATTGGATCGTATATTAACAGAACAAATGGCAAACAACTGCTTGTATTCATATATATATATATATATATATATATGTGTGTGTGTGTGTGTGTGTGTGTATACATATGAATGTATGTATGTAATGTATGTATATATAATATATATATATACATTATACACACACGCAAACACATATGTATATGTGTGTGTACGTGCGCTTGTGCGTGGGTGTTTCCATATATTACTAGACATAAGCTTATGTGTGTATATGTAGGCGCAGACGTTGCTGTAATGTTAAGAAATTTGCTTCTCAAGCACATGGCTTCGCGTTCAGTGCCACTGCATTATAGAAGAAACTTGTCTTCTACAATAGCCTCAGTCCTATCAAAGGCATGTGAGTGGTTTTGGCTGACAAAAGCTGAAAGATGCCCGTTGTATATAATATGTAAACTGTAATAGTGTGTAGTTGTGTGTAAGTATCTGTGTGTGTGTGTGTGTGTGAGAGAGAGAGAGAGTATTTTGGCCTCCTTACTTTGATATTGCATGACTGTGGTAAATGAGTGTCACTGACATAGAACAGTGTCATTCGTGTTCGATATTCTGCGAAATCTTATCAGACTATGGGGGGGATATTACCTTGCTGTGAAATAGGCATGGGTTGGTGGCAGGAAGGGAATTCGGCAGGGGAAAATTTGTTCTAATAAAACATATCTTATCCATGCAAACATGGAAGAGTGAACGTTGAGTCACTGATGATGATAAAGATGATATATGCATGCATACATATATGCGAATGCGTTCGTGCGTGCGCGCGCGCGTGTGTGTGTGTATTCAGTTTCTAACCATTTAAATACTTCCTCTGAAGAAAGTGCTGGTTTCTAACAAGATCCAAAGTTCCATCGTTGGAATTTAGAAAACAACGTCACATTCTAAAAACTGGCATATTTTCTCCTTCCACTTACAGATTGTATTTGTAGTGTGCGAGTTAGTTTATTTCTTTTTCTGAAAATCCAAGCTCTTCCAGACTGTCACTTTGGTATCTACTCACAAAACCAAGTGCACTAATTATTATTGGTGTAAATGTGAATTTGTAATCTAGATATAAAAGCTGGACGTTTCGAAACAGTTGTCCATAGTTATACTCTTTCCCTTTGATTTTCAGAGATATTCACATCAGCTGACCTCTATGACGGTACATACCTTTTCCTGTCTCACAATTTTTAAGAGTCTAAAACCATCCCTGGAACATAAGTAATGTATGTTCCCAGTTTGGAGAAAATAAGTTGAAAAATCCATCCATTCTAATTTTTTACACGCACACACAGAACGGGATTTATATATATTATATTATATTATATTATATTATATTATAT
>NC_068984.1:28044072-28050959 GCF_001194135.2 Octopus bimaculoides
TATATATACTTACAAATGCACAGAATAGTATATACATTCAGACATTGTAGCAAAGACCAAAAATACATCTGAATTGTTTTCATTATTCGCTGGTATCATTAAAATTTCCTCATTATGTAATTATTTCTAGTTATTTCTAGTAATGTTGCCTGCATTAGATATTTTAAGAGTAACTTGACTATTCTTTTTTAAAGCAATTTGAATCTCTGGAGGTATTCATTCTCTAAATAATTGTTTACTAGCAAACTTTTCTTTCTTCATTATTTTGGCACGTCTAGACTCTATTGATGAGATCAGTATAATGCCAAAGCATGTCCAGCGTTGTCTCCCATAATAAAAATAATCAGTCATTGAATAATATTCTTTTTTCCTAATCACATAATTATTTTCGAGAAACATATTGAATGCTTTTTGCCTTAAATATAGTAACATTAACGTATTTGTTGTCTTACTCTTATTGTTGACTTATTTCTTAATGTCAATCTGAAAATTCTTTGGAAATAGTATAAATATCAAAATTATTGATTTCGGAATCATTAGCCATTAGGATACTTACTCTTGGAAGTTTGAAAATAATGGTAACAAGACTTACAGAAAACTTTCAACTGGTCATGATTAGAATGCTGGGCCGTGACTTTCTGTCTATTCATGGCTTGGAATCAATGGTAAAAATAGGGTGAAATTCTAAGTTAGAATCCATAGATAGCGAGTGAACATGTTTTAATTTACTTCAGTTTCGTTTCGACCTAAGCAACGATACTAAAGTGAAGTAGAAACAACTTACGGTGAAATAGTTTTCTCTTGCTGTTGACTTTCTTTTTTTTTTTTTGTGACAATTTTTTTTCTTTTACCTTAGCATGCTTTTGCTATTTATTTTAAGTGTAGTTGCGAACTAGCATAGACAACACTCTTCTCGACCTTCTTACCCTTGACTCCAAGGATTATTGTGGATGTGATAAATGAAGTGAGAGAAAACAAATAGTAGGCGGCATCACCACTTAGTTGCTACGCATTTTCAGCTGTGTAGTCTGAAACAATGCAAGTTAAAATGAATTTTTGAAGTACATATCGTGCTGTCCAGTCTAAGAATCGAACCCACGATCTTATGATTGTGAGTTCAACATCCTAATCTCTAGGCCAAGCACAACTACAAATATACTTCTTTATACTGAATTATTTACTTTTCGTTTATATACTTTAGTATACTGAATGTTTCAATATTCATGCTGTGATTTGTGAAAAGAGAAATTTTAACAGTTGCCAACTAGAAACGAATTCGAAAATTACACTTTAAATAAAGCAGCCTTTCTACGAACTATAATCTATAGTCGCTCAGTAGATTGGTGAGAATAAATGGAACTTGATGACGCCTAATGATTTAGGCAACCAATTGTTCTAATTTGTGCATAAATCATTACAACGTTTATGCCGAGAAATTAGTGGTGGTGGGGTGGGGGTTTGGTGGGGCATTTAAATTTGTCATATTGTGTTTGCGTTAGATAACTGAATTTGGTTACAAGTCTTGCAAAACATTCTGCCCTTAAATCTATGTACATTGCCTCTATTTCGCAAAAAAAAAAAAAGCTTCTGTATGATACCCCGATCTATCAAATTATTCAGTCAAGGGATCATATAGCATTAGATAGATGATGCCTGGCAAAAAAGATGATGGTTATCGTTGGGAGGATTTTAATCATACGTCTGCTCAAGCAGAGACGACTTTGTGCTAAAATCAACTAGCATCCTTCAGAACAGAAATGGTGGTTTGGTTTCTGTTACTAGAAGTTAGTTTAGTGAAACTTCTTGCGTTCGCTTTTTAGTGGTTCTGGGCCGCGCCGGATTAACCATTAACTAAAATAAGTACGTACTTAGGGCATCAAGGGGAGGGAGACACCACAGAAATAGTAAATGGTATACGGCACAAAACAAATCACTATAAACTAGCTAAAATAGTGTTCAGGATAACTTATGTCTACTAAGTATAGAAACAGATGTGTTACGTAAGAATATTTTGAGGATCTGATCAAAGACTTTGCAATTAAAAAAGTAGGAAAAACTCTTCAAATAAATATAAATTTGAAGCATACAAAAGTAAACCTTATTTCCGTCTTACTGCTGCTTTCGTTTCATTTTGAAAAATCAAAATTTATTTTATGGTTTATATTTTGAATTACGTACATATGGAGATACCAAAATATTTTAAGTGCTTAGGGCCTTTATAGTACTTGATCCGGGCCTGGGTCTTGGGAAACAGCTTTCTTAATTGTTGCCTGCATACCTGATATCATGAATTAGACAATACTTGACAGTGAAATGAGTGCAAATATAACAAAGTATAAAGAAGTATGAAGGCAAACTTTTTGATCTAGATCTGATCAACATCGTTGAGGATTTGAACGAGAGTTCTTTTACTATAGTACCTGACTGACCTGAACTTTGTGAGTGAAACTGAATAAACAGAAATTATGTGGTAAGTTTATCAGTGTAGACCGGCTGGTGGGTAACGGGCATTGTTCATCATCTAATTTGAAGTATCTGTTTAGCCCACTCCGTTCTGCAGCAAACATTTGCACCATGGTTTAATCTGAGGATCATTCTTACCTTTTCTCCTAGAAATCTCAGAGATTTTACAAAAAATCGTATCCAACAGTGTTAAGCATTAAAAGAGGAGAATACATAAACGCATACATAGATGCAAACATTTACACACGCACACACAATTTTACTTTGTCTGTGTGTAACAATAAGTTTGTTTATGATAGATTACTACGATCTCCTGATCAGAATTTTTCGTATTTATGTGTGTATGTGAATGAGAAGCCCCCGCCTCCCTACACACACACTTACACATATACACACATACAAATACGCATGCACATACGCAAACACATTTACATATTATATATATATGTGTGTGTGTGTGCACACGTACATAAAAGTACATAAAAGTAAAGAGTACATGTTTGTTATATTCAAGTTGACAGTTATGTAAGATCAAAGCAATCTGGTAGAACATATGGCCACTAGGCTTGTCATGCCAGAGTGGCATTTAATCTATTGTCCAATATGAAACTGAGAAACTAAAAAAAAAAATCATTCTTTTCTTTTTCTCTGAAGAAATCAATAGGCCATTGATTTGGCTCCTTTAACATTTTTATTTTTACATGTAACACCAAACAAATTATCATTATCATTAATCATTACTATTATCGTTGTTCTCATCATTATCATCATCATCATCGTCATTGTCCTTGTTATTATTATTATTGTTGTTGTTGTTATTATTATTATTATTATTATTATTATTATTATTATTATTATTATTATTATTATTATTATTATTGAGTGAGAGAGAAGTGCGTGCCATCAATGTGACACTGCGATAAAATATACGAAGCCCAGTATACCCATCATGATTACCCGGCTAATAAGGGTACACTAGGCACATGCATCACAACCATGTGTGCGTGATCTCATATCAATATAAACAGCCCATGACCTCGCAGGTGGGGGCCCAGTTAGAATGTTCTTCAGGTCGAGTAGCCATCCCGCGCAAAAGGTCAATCAAGAAGGGTTGTTTAAGGATGTTGAATGAAACACTCATATTTCCAAATGTGAACTATCCAAACCCCAAAGAATTCCTCTCAACACATGGCTATGATGATCTCCCACTACTTCTCCTCGTGATCAGAGATGCACATATCGTCAGCCATTAAGGGGCATGCTCAACTGGTTGAGTTCAAACAACTGACAAGCAAATCTGAGGTATTGAGCAGAATAATAATAATAATTATTATTATTATTGTTATTATTATTATTATTATTCAGTAGTTTTATTTTTATAACGTGCTTTCACTTCACTACCGAGCGCAGCTCTGTGTGCCTTGGATATGTGCTGTGGTTTGCTGTGATGCTCTTATGGTTACTGTATTGAAAGTGATTTGCGTAGGATGTGTGCAGTGCCCAGTAGTGCAATTTTCTGTATGTTATATATATATTTGTAAGTCCTAGTGTTTTTGTTATGTATTTGTCTGAATATTTTTTTATTATACCTAAGGCACCTACTATGAAAGGAATTGTTTCTGTTTTTAGATTCCACATTCGAGTTACCTCTATTTCCAGGTCTTTGTATTTTGAAAGTTTTTCGATTTCTTTTAGGGAAACGTTGTCATCTGCTGGTATTGATACATCAATTAGAAAGCATTTTTTTTCTTCATGATCTTTGACAACTATATCTGGTCTATTTGCCTTAATTTCTCTATCTCTGTATATTGGCATATCCCAGAGTATGGTTGCTTTCTCGTTTTCTGTGACCTTTTCTGGCGTGTGTTTATACCATCTTTTTCTGTTGTTATTCCATAGTGTTGGCATAGCTTCCAGTGTATGTAGGTCCCAGCTCTGTCGTGTCTGTGAATATATTCCTTTATTATTCAGATTATTCTGTCAAATGTCATGTTTGTTTATTTATATTATTTTAAATTAAGTATTCATTATCTTGTAGTTTAGAGATTTCGATGGTGTGAGTGCTTAGAATGATATTGCAGGGTTGTTGTTAGAGGCTGGAGCTGGCCAGTTTGAACATAAAACAAGTAAAATATTTTAGCCTAATATGGCCGATTTGAATGTGAATGCAGTAGTATAGCTAGGAAGTGAGGAAACGATTCTCTCCGGCTTATGCTTTTATAGTAGCGGTACTTTTGGGTCTGCTGTTAAAACTGTATAGGAGCAGGGAGCGGAAAACTTAAGGGGTACCCCGGGGATCACACACTCTAGACACACCTCTGTATTTTTGTGAATATTTTAAATATAAATTATCTTAAAATTCTCACATTGATAGCTAGTACAAAATGTCACGATAGTTTAATCAATCATATAACCGTGTTGTTTTGTATTAATGAAGTTCCGACGCCATCTTGAATAAAACGTTCCTTTATCGAAGATGGCACCAAGACCTCAATATTTCTAACGAAATGTTTTCATCAAGTAAAGTTATAGTGTAGAACTTTATCATATATTGATCTTTTTACAAGTTCAGTCCTCAAGAGCAACTAATTTTTAAATTGACTTTTCTGTCCGTGAGTAATAAAATTTTGTCTCACCCATAAACAGTAAAAAAGAAAAAAAATATATATATGTAACTTAGTAGATATAGAGTCGATAAACATCATAAGATTCTGTTTTTGAAAGCGAAACTTCATCACAAGATATTTTCTTTGAAACAGATAATAACCAAAACCTCAATTTCCTTATCACACATACATACACATATATGTGTGTGTGTGTGTATACATATATACATACATATACACACACATACAGACACACGCACACACATATGTATATGGATATATATATATATATTATAAAATATGCGTGTGCTTTTGTGTGCATATATATACATAATATATATATGTATGTATGTATGACATGAGAACATTCTATTGGAAGGACACACACGTGCTTCGAATAGGTATCATTCCTTTTCTTGTTTCTTTTACCTTGTTTCTTATTCTATTTTGATAAATAGTTCAGTTGAAATAATTTGGCCTACATTTTCAGTTTCCTATTTTCGGAGTAGTAGTAGTAGTAGTAATAGTAGTAGTAGTAGTAGTAGTAGTAGTAGTAGTAGTAGTAGTAGTAGTAGTAGTAGTAGTAGTAGTAGCGCGTCACTACATCCATCATTTATTAGTGATTTCCTACTTGTGACGTATGAAACCTTGGATCCAGTTGGTTCGGCTGCCAGCATTTAAAAAATTGAAGCGTATTGAAAATTTTAACATTTGGCACAATAATATACTTTTCCAAGCTGAATTGCTGGAGTTATTTCACTTCTTCCAGAAAAGTATTTAAAAAAAGTTATATAAAGGCTTAAATCTTGATCATTTTCACCCAGTCAGGATACAGGATTTGGAAGCTGTTATTTTGTGCGTGACTGCACATTTTGTCGTCAATATCCTGAAAATAGCACGTGTTGTCAATATTTGTAAACAACACGTCTTTTGTAGTTTTAAGCGTTCAATATGTATTTAATGCGATAGCATGAACTTAAAAGACTTATATAAAAACAAAATAGCACATTACAAATTAAATAGTTTTAAAAAACAAACATTTTGTTGATCAGTTCTTTGAAATCGAAAGTTAAAAATGCATTCAGTCAATTTTCATATCTCCCGTGCTAGATAAATTCACGTGCTCAGTTGTCATCAGATAGATAAAACAGGTGGTTTCAATGTATTTGTCAACACGTGCTTTCTCGCCGACAAAAGAGTTCTCATGTTCGGCTTGTTATTGTGGTGACAGACATGAATGTGTCTGTGGCTCACGATTGGCTAAAATTACCAAAATTTTCAACCTTTAATAGCGAATAGCTCTTTATATATTGATTTAAAGAGAAAATGATTTTCACGTCATTCATTAGCTAATAAAAGTGTATCATTACGCTGAATATGAAATCAATTCGAACAGAATCGATGCTGGCATCGAAACTGACTAGATCCGAAACTTTTGCCGCACTCAAGCAAACGTCTTCCAGCCCATGAGTCTATTTAGGTTTTACGAGGTCGGAGTTCAGAGTGCAAATCCTACCTCAACCTCTTTAGATCGTCTTTTACGACATGCATAGGAAATGTTGGGGCTATTCTTTAATATGCCGCTCCCCACACAATACAACTTATATTATTATTTTCTGTGGCCACATTTTATCCATGACTTTTCGATCAGCCTTTCACCTTTCCCATCACTCAGCCTCTTCTTCTCCTCGTTCTAGTTTTCTTACTTCACCTATACATGTATGTATGTACGTATGTATATTTTATATATATGTATGTATGTGTATATATATATATATATATATATATATATAGATAGATAGATCATTTTTTATTTGT
>NC_068984.1:28052710-28057188 GCF_001194135.2 Octopus bimaculoides
AGACAACACGAAACCGGTTATTTCTCCAAATACAATGTTTATATACCAAAAAAATTTTATAACGTTTTTCTGACATAATTTAAATATATACTTTAACCATGTAACACAAGCCTTCTGTAGTTTTTTCACTCTTATTATCTTTTATACATCCAGTCACGTGCTTTCACATACCAACTTTCTCACACACACACACACACACACACACACACACACGCACATATATATATATATATATATATATATATAGATAGATAGATCATTTTTTATTTGTTTCAGTCATTGAACTGCGGCCAAGCTGGGGTGTCGCCTTGAAGAATTTTTAGTTGAATGTGTCAACCTCCTTGCTTATTTTTAAAAGCCTGGTGCATATTCTATCGGTTTCTTTTAGCCGAACCGCTATGTTACGGGGACGTAAACACACCATCACCAGTTATCAAGCGGTGGCGTTGGGACAAAGACAGACAGACACACACACACACACACACACAAAAAGGGCAGGCATGACTGAGTGGTAACAAGTTTACTTCTCGGTCGCATGGTTCTGGGTTCATTCCCACTGCGTAGCACCTTAGGTAAGTGTCTTCTGCTGTAGCCTGCTGAGCCTTCTGCGTGGGTTTTGTAGACGGAACCTAAAAGTTTCCCGCTGTACCTACCTATCTATCTATCTATCTATCTATCTATCTATCTATCTATCTATCTATCTATCTGTCTGTCTGTCTGTCTCAGTGAATGAGGAAAAATGAAGAAACAATATTAACAAAGAAGTGCCTCCAAACAAGAGATTTTCTAATAGTGTGGATAAGTAACAGGATACCAATTGTAATACAAAGTGGAGTTACGTAGTCACCATGAGAACGTGGGAAAAAATAAAAAAATTAGAAGCTGTCATAGAGAGGAGTAGGAGGGGGGAAATGAATGACAGAAATTTGTTTCACTCTGGCTTTTGATTTTTACAATAAAATATCTTGTAGTCGCATCCTTTGAAATGGATGACAAAATACACACAAACACAAACGGGAGGTTTCAAAGAATTTCAAAGAGCTGTTCTTCACATGGGGATCTAAGGAACTTAACAAAGTTAAACGGCCTGTGTATATGAGTGTATGCACATGTACGTGTATGTGAAAGATCATCATCATCGTCGTCATCATCATCATCATTGCTTTATTCCATCTCTCTAACTTTATTTAGATCTTATGGGTCTTCTCCAGCACAGCATCTCATGGCATACTGCATACTAGAGTCATGTCTCACGAGCCTTCGCACATTCTACACAATTAATATCCGCGTTGTTGCCATGTAAGATCGCATTTTGTACTCAAGCCTCCGACACTTTTCACTTAAAGAAACCCTTTTTCTTGGTCTTGCTAGCAGATGAAATAAATGCTCGAACCTCTGCTAGAGTTATTACCTACATAACATAAGCTGTCACCTATTTTAGGGAACACTTGAAAATCAAAAACAATTAATTTTATTGGTGCTCTTACTAGTAACTTCTGCGCATTTACTACTTAGCTTTCACGAGATCCCACTAGATTTCTTGACCAGCCATATTTTATATAAGGTCCCATGGATAGCTACTTTTTGCTGTATATTAAGCATAATACGTCCCTGATGACAAAAATTTTGTCTTTATTTGGTTTACTTTGAAACTCCCGAGTTCTACGTTTTGTTTCTACATTTGAAATTTCTTTAACGCTTCTAGAGATTCTGCTATGAGGAATAGGACAGTGACAGACAGCTGGTCTTAAACTCCCCTGTCAAGGCATGGAGAACTATTATCAGCAGGTGCGAATTGACGACCAAGTCGTGGATACCTACTTGCATGCTAGGTTCCAAGCTGAACTTGTTATTAACTATGTCCTTGCCGACAGTAACTCTGCATAAGCTTTCAATGACAAAGTTCCGACAAGCTATTCATTTACTGTTATTTTTAATGCCGAACAGAATACATAATGTGGTAACATATGAAAGGATTTCACCAAGTCAACAAGCTGCTTGCACTTCGCAAGAGCTTTTCCTGTAGCTGTTTCACTAGAAAGAGGATATCAGTAGTATCTAATGCTAGCATAGTCTCAAACTGCATCTCACATAAGCTAATTTTCTTCCTAATTAGTTGTGCTTTAGCTCTTTCCGTCACTTTAATAGCTTGGTCATCAGTTTGATTTCTCTGTAGGGTGCTTCTTTCTAAAGTATCCTTTTTTTCCCTTTGTTGATGATGATGCTTACTACATATGTTATTGAGATGGGTTTCTTCCTGACTACAAGATGGACTGTACGAGTCACTGTATGTTGTTTGCAGAATATGCTTAATACTATAACCGATGGCCGGGCTGGCTAAAGACCATATATACTGCATAGCTGTATATTTCAATAGCTGGTCCTGTTGTTGAGCTTACATGGTGTAGTCTCTCCCTCTTTCATGCCCTATCCTCATTCACAGACATCTTATTAGAGAATTTCCAGGTCATGTCCCTAAATTTTTAGTATAATGGGAGGTGAGTGTGTCGCTATCATCAAATACACGTCTTACTAATGATATCCTGGTTAATATTTCTATTGATATGCTGTATCGCAGTACGGAACAGCTCATCTTTGTTATCTTTACGTAAAATAAATATTGGCAAACTTCTTTCCAATTGTCTCTTTGTTGGCGTCTGACTTCTCTTCAATGTGATTGATACTTTTCTTTCTCCTCCAGCCTTTCTCGCGTTCCACTTACACAAAAAGGTTTCTTCCTTTGTTTTGGTTGTATTCAATTTGTACAAGAAAAATTCTCCAAGAAGCAAGTAGTGGATATATAAATTGCTTGAAACAAGCCTGGAAACATTGGAATAATTCTTTCGGTAATACAAGGAGTTGTCACACCCAGTGACTGTTGTAACATGGATTAACTGCTACTAGAGCAAAATAAATGTTTTGACTTCAGGGACATCAAATCACAGGACCTGGAAAAAAAATACAGAAAATTATAGTGCGACTGGATTACATTCATTCGCACGTCCTGTAGTCTAGGGAAAGCTAAGAAAGCCTGATTTAAATGAATGAATGGTTTATGTGAGTAGTGCTAACCCTGTACAGAGATTCCATTTGCAAGATGATTATAACTGAGTTATAATCAAGACACAGTTCTCTGTCCCGCTTGTAGATTATAGTTCTGAAAAGAGTTTAAGAGCTCACAAGACGAATGCTTTTGTTAAAAGGAAAGAGAATAGAATTGATCTGCCATCAGGGAATTGTCTATGCTCAAATCGGAGTTGATAAGAGCAATGTACAATATACCAAAAGTAAAATTATGGATACACAAGCGATGCAGTAGATCACAAGCGGGATGTCAGAACAATAAATATCTGTACTTAGCAGATGCACAGGAGTGGTTTGATGAAGCTACATCAATGAAATAAATCTTTTCAACTGGTGTAAGTGTTCTCTCGAAGTCGTTGATAGCATCTATTATTTTGATGACTAGATAGAAATGGAAGTAATTTCTTTTTTGATATCATAGAAAGTAAAATGTTATTACTTCTATTGGCAACAAAGGGATTTTCTCTTTGAGTGGAAGGTACGAAGAATGGTAGCACAACATGGATAGTGATTGCATAGGATTTATGGATTTTGAAATGGATGAAAATAAAAAAAGATGAAACAAAGATGTTCTGATTTAGGTTTTACGTAAGTGTGCATAAATGACTGAGCGCAAATAAACTGGAAGAAACATTGGGTATTATAAGACTAACCAGATGTGGAATGCAAAAGGGCAAAGTACTCTGGTATGGATTTGTGCAGTGATCATCTACTTGAAATACCAAGTAGTCAAAGTGGAAAGGACCTGTTTTATTGGTACACTGAAGTAGTCATGGGTAAAAATGGCGAAAACGTAAATATATGACTGAAAGGAAGCAAAGAAGCAAAGATTCGTGAGACGCGGTGCTACAGAAATTCACTTTGAAAAACTGAACATTAAATATACACTGAAGCACACACAGTCATACATACACACACACACACACACACACGCACGCACGCACGCACACACACACAACTATATACAAATCAATACGTACTTATCGCTACGCGTATATCCTTTATATTTGATTTTTCCTTGTTTCTGTCATTAGACTGCGGTCGTGCTGGGGTACAGCCTAGTGTAGCATGCAAAAACAATAGGCAGAGAATGAATTAACCTAGAACTTTTTTTGTTTTGTTTTGTTTTTTTTTGTATGGAACCTGTTAATTATTCTATCGGTCTTTTCGGCAGACCGCTAGATTACGGGAACGTAAACACAGGCACAAAGACACACACAGATATATAAATATATACATATACATACTTGAATGTACGTTGAGAGATTGTCTTAGCCCGTTTGCCTTCGGACGGTTGATTTCTATTGTTATTATCAGTGTATTTTGGCGATTTGAATAAGAGTTTTGACTGTTATTTCCTGCAGGTAGACATACTTAGTATGTCTTGATTAATT
>NC_068984.1:28057298-28059575 GCF_001194135.2 Octopus bimaculoides
ATATAAATATGTAGAAGGTTGAAAAGGAACACACGAGTTGATATGTATGGAAAAAAAGTCAAGGTAGAAAATGCTAAAATAATTTTATAAAAAACATTTCAGTAGCGGTTTCAGTCATTGAGACTTTTTCAACTGTAAGTATGGAAAACAATTAAATTTTGGAAAAATCAAAAGAAAAGATTTTTTAAAAGAATACTTGCATAGTGTTCAAATACAAGGGGCATTTTCCTTGTTACTGCTTGTTTCTGTCTCTCTTGTTTACTCTTGTAGGACTGATCCCGGGAGCAACTTCTTACCGCACAGCCATGCCTGCGCCTATACACACACATACCCAGTCACGCTCAACCCCAACCCCACACATAAACAAACACATATATATGTACTGAGTCACCTAAATGTTTAGGTTAGTGGGTGAGTGCGTATATATGTAATCGCGTAAAATAGCTGGTTTTACATCAGAGTGCCCTTCTCCTAGAAGCATGCTGTGACAATATTTTAAGAGCCCCTCACTTCTGGCTGTTGGAGTCCTGACACCGACCGAGGGTAATTCTTTACCCCCGCGCTCAGATAGATTGTCTTAAGATGAGCTAGTTAGTACAAAGCTGGGATCCTAGCAAGTGCTACTTTTCGAAGTCAGAGGAGACCTGGGAACAATCGTAGCTAAGAGGTGGTCGTACCCTCCTCAAATTACTGGAACTCACTGGAGTCTCACTAAAGGATCCAGTCATACCCAGGTCATCACGCATCGGCTTATCACTAAGTACTAATCGCGGTAGCTCAGGGAATGGTACTCATGTTTTACAAGCATTTATCACTATAATCCGATGACGTACAGATGTCACTTGATGGTGACTTTATGGGTCTTTTCATCTACTGAAAATCCTAGGGCAATGGAAGAGTGGTGGTATTTGAAGAACTAACCAGTTGGAAGTGCACAGTAAGTTACAACTTCTGTCTGTCAATTATGCTTCAAACCATGTCTATCTGCAACGCAACTGTATAGTTATTTGGGAGGTCATGAATGGGAAATCAGAAAAGCCATTGATAACGAGAAACCACAAGGAGATTCCAAACATCTATGAAGATGAACTGTACATACATCACTCTGTATGTATGAATGCATGTATGTATGCATGTTTGCCTAGTTTAATTTTTCCAGTTTCTCACCAATGGAGAAAAAGCCAGCACATAGCTTAAGAACAAGACACTTCCATTAGAATTTAGACATCACCGGGCTAGTCAGGTATGAACGTACGTACGTATGTGTATGTATTCACATAGCTATGTATACACGTATGTATGTACATGCGTACGTATGAATATATACATAACTATGGTTATACGTGTACATATCGTACATCTTATGAATTTTATCGTACTTATACACTTTCAATTTACATTATTTCACCATCCTTCAATAATACGTTTCGCTACAGTTTACCCACCTTTTCTTATCTATCTTCCGTTCTATTTTACTCAACCATCATTCTTTTGCTGTATCTGTATACCTTTGTCTTCCTCTATCCAATTTCTCTCCACATCTTCTCCCACCCTGTCTTTTCCTCGTTCTCAAACTCTCTTCATATCACTGGACCCCTCTATTCATTACCCATATATTTCTAAACATGTTTTCCTCTTTCTCTCCTACTTTCTCCCACCTTTTCTCTCTCGTTCTTTCACTATTGTTTTGCTTCTTGTTTCATATACATACATATATTATATATATAAAGACATATATATTATATATATTATGTATATATATATATATATATATATATATATATATATATGCATATATATATATACTTCTAACTATCTCCTTCCCATTATTTCCCTGCTCTATGTGTCCCCCCATCTCTCTCCCCATCGTTCTCTCTTCCTCTCATTCACTTGCTACTAATTGCTTTCACTTCATCTATTTTTCCCTTTCTATCTGAATTACTCCATTTCTTTTTTTCCTGTTTCCCCATCTCTTCCTCTCACCGTCTATCTTTCTGTATTTATCTATCTACTACACCCTATCTCTCTCCATGATTCCTTATATTTTTCATCTGCTCCCCCTGTTTTCTCTGTTTGACTATGTCTACATGTGTCTACATGCATACCTTGAATAGAATTCATGCATTCACTGGATATTTTTCATCTCAACTATTATGCTCAAAACCAGAATATCAAAGATTATCTTGTTCAAATAACATCAGACCAATATATAGAAATATAGGGATACACACACACATACACACATGCCAACACAAGCTTATATATGTATGCATGCAC
>NC_068984.1:28060382-28062891 GCF_001194135.2 Octopus bimaculoides
TATATATATATATATATATATATATATATATAAATATAAAACTTGTTTGTTAATACAAATTTGCATTGATGGTGCAAAACTGAACAGTACCAATTCGTCGATAAAAAATGATGAATTACGGCCCTTCTGTAGTTGACATCGGGCGAGCTGGCAAGGTGGCCAGTCCACCACTGGGCATAAATTCATAAATGATAATGGCATGTGCGATAAAGAGATGAGTGATAAGAAGAATTTATGAGGGAGTGCTGAATAATAGGCATGCTTGTGAGATATGTGGATCTCAAAGACACAGACCATATCATCTCACATTCAACTGTCTGATATTTTCATCTTATTACTTATCTCTCTTTCTCTTTATATGTGTGTGCTTAGTTGTGTTTGTTTGTTTGTGTGTGTGTGTGTGTGTGTACATACACAAGAGGCTTGTTTGAGGATTTCCATCTACCAAATCCAATCACAAGGCCTTGATCAGTCCAAGATTATAGTTGAAGACACTTCTTCAATGTGTCACACTATGGAACAGAACCCAGAACTATATAATCTGGAAGCAAACTTCAAAGCTAAAAATTGTTTGATGTAAAGCATTATAAGTATATAGACATGACTATCAATACAATTCTATGGACTTTGACAGCTACAAATAATGATAATTAGAGTTTCCTGAAATAAGTTAGTAGCAATGGAAATCTCTACAGGGAAAATAGAATTTATTATGACTGAACAAATTTTAGGCATTATAGAGAGATTTTTGGAGATGTTAACCACCAACTTTGAAAATAATATTGTTTCTCATTTGAAAGCAAAAAAATAAAGAAAAGCATATTATACATATATATATATATATTTAAGTTGAATGATACAGATACTAACTGGGTACTTCTCTAGGCTACATACCTTTGTGAAGGTATGAGATTTTGTAGTTAGTGTGTTGGACTCGTGATTGTAAGTTTGTGGTTCAAATTCTCAGACCAGATGCATAGAATATTCTTGAGCAAAAGACTTCATTTAATATTGTTTCCATTCCACTTGGCTGAAAATGAGTAACAACAAGATTCAAGATTAATCCATGTGACTGTGTCAGAGAGATGGAGTTGGAGAGAGCAAGAGAGAAAGAGGGAGAGAGAGAGAGAGAAAGAGAAAGAGAGAGTAATGAGGTATTGCATAGAAATTAAAATGAGAAATTAAGGTTATTACAAAGATAAATGTTTAAAGAAGGTTTTATTTTTAAAGATATGCATTTTCAAGCAAAATATACATTTAAGCAAAAGTTTGTTGTGTATGAAGACATTTCCATTGTTTATTCATTTCCAAGAATATCAAATCCTAACAAAAATGAAAGATAATGGATGTATATTGTACATAATGAGCCTCTTAATTTGAATATTTTTTCTCAGTCACTTAGACACCATAGGAACTGAAGTTGTAGCCTAAAGAGACTGTAGGCTCATAGCAGACTTAAGATAAAAAAGTTGGGTATTTCAACTTCAAAATCATAGGAACAGAAGATACTGATGCTGCGAATCTTATGGGCCAATAATTCTTCGTTCTCCTAAAACTAGGTTTGCAACATGGCTTCAATTCTTTACTAGAGCACTCACATTTTGATGCCACTTTCAGGAAAATACTGTTATACAATAACTCATTTTCGCTGCATAAATTTAATGTTTAATGCATAATTATGAATTTACTATAGATAATTGAGAATTTACTATAATTATAGATATATATTTTTATATATTATGTGTTTTTGTTGCAATTAAACTTGCTTCTAATGGTTTCATTTCTATGAAGAATATAATAATTTCTGTATGGCCATAAAGACAAATTTTGGTAAGCTATTGATAAGCAAAGCGAGTACATTTTGCTTCTAATTACATATACTATTACAAACAAAATCCTTAATTATATTCTATTGAAATTTATATTAAAATCATGAATATTTTAAACAGAAATGATTAGATAGAAATCAGGTAACAATAGATTTAAGTTAAATTCTGATTAAATGTTTATGTTGTGAGCAACAAAATAAGGAATGTAGTGCTGTTGAAAGAAATTAGCGTAACAGGAAATAAAAGTAAAATAGCATTAATTTGGAGGCATTGCACTATTTCAACAATTTGATTGAGATTACTGATATGAAGAAGGTCATTAAGGACTTTTCATCTACATTATCTTTCAATTTTGTAAAGATCTGATCTTGATCTGGGAAATGATTATTCTTTAAAAACATCTTCATTCAAAACAAATTTTAGCCTAAAATTGTATTTAACTTTAAAATTCATTTCTTTGGAAAATGAGACTTCATTGAAAATTTCTTTTTTGTAACTTTATCGTCTCATTTAAATTTCTATGCAATACCCTCGCAACTTCTCTCCGACTTTATTTCCTCTCTTTCCTCTCTCTTTCTCTCTCTTCCTCTTACACAAACACATCTATTTATCTCTCTCTTTTTTCTCTCTATATTTGTATTTCTATGTGTGTGTGTGTGTGTGTGTGTGTGTGTGTGTGT
>NC_068984.1:28062901-28063850 GCF_001194135.2 Octopus bimaculoides
GTGTGTGTGTGTGTGTGTGTGTGTGTGTGTGTGTGTGCATGTGTGTAATCACTTATATGTCTGTCAGACTCTGTTATGTATCTCTCTGTCTGTCTCTCTGTCTGTCTATCTATCTATTTATCTATTTATCTATCTTTCTATCTATCTGTTTGTCTGGTTGTCTGTTTGTCTCTCTGTTTATCTATTTTGTTGTCTATTACCAATATATGATCAGTATAGTTAAATGTTTATTGAAATAGTTGTTGATGCTGAGAGAATCACAAAGCTAGCTAAACCTAATTATGTTATTGAAATTACATCACAACAATGGCTAATTACTACTTCAATCAATCTGGAAAGTATGATAAACAATTTTGGACAGGTTCTTGCTTCTTTATATTTTGTCAATCAAACATAAGCAATACAATAAATCTACATATCTTGAGGAGGTCTAACAAGATAGAAACATGTCTTAAGTGTTTCCTGTATTTACCAGAATAATCAAAATTACATCAGCCATTGACTAATATTGTTTTTTCCTTGTCTCATAAACGTTTCTAATTAGCTTGCTGCATCAATTATATCAACATTAAATTAACCATAATTCACAATTTCTTCATATGGATGGCATTTATGAGTAATTTAGTCTCTAAAATATGCTACTTGATTTTATTATATGATAGATTTTGCAGCAAACTTATAAAGAAGTTGGTGAGTCATTTTTGACTAATTATTTTCTTTTATTCTATATTTGGTTCTGTTATTGAACTGAGGCACTTCCATTAGGAGTTTAGTTACTTAAATCAACTAAAGTACTTGTTTCAGTGGCACTTATTCTATTAGTAGTTTTTGCTGAACCATTGAGTTGTAGGAACATAAAGAGGCCGATACCGGTAGTCAAGCAGTGAGAGACAAACACAGACACACATATACACAAGAATATTCACACACACACACACACACACACACA
>NC_068984.1:28064512-28072847 GCF_001194135.2 Octopus bimaculoides
TATATATATATATATATATATATATATATATATATATATGTAGTTCATGTTTGAATCTGAAAGATTGCTTGGAAAAACAGGACATGATAAATGAGAATGCCAGTCTTTCGTGTTTGCACAGCAGGAAAATAACAGTAGCATGAATCCAAATGCTTTGTATATCAAATGATATATATATACATACATGCATATGGACACACACACACATATATAAACTTGTATTTACATATATATATAAGTATATATCATAACATCATTAAAGGATAAAATCATTAAAATTAATGAATTTTATCAATGGCCAGCATGTAAAAAGTAACCTTTTAAGTAAAATTCATATATAGAGATACATAGTTGTATAGAATACAATTATAATTAAGGGCACAGAAGCTAGTATGCCTATATGCTAGAAGTAGATGCCAGATACGTCTGGCCACACTAAGATTTCACTTCAGTATAATATACACAGGTTGAAAGTGGGAAAATTGTATATCTCTATATATAAGTATATATGTATATATACACATACACATACACCCCCTCCCACATATATATATATATATATATATATATATATATATACATACATACACACATATACACACATATACACTAATATATACATACGTAGTGCATGCATACATATATATATGCACATACACACATACATACATACAATGAGATTTTGCATAGTTTCTGTCAATCAAATTCACTTGAGACATTGGTTGACATGAGGCTATATATGAAAACACTTGCCTAAGTTTTTATTTAGTGGAATGGAAATCAAAACTACTTGATTGTAAAGCAAATTTCCTTACCATACAGCTATCCTTTGTACAATTGGAATGTTACTTTATTCATTTTTATTTCAAATATTATAAGTTTAAAATTCTCTATTTTTAAATATTTTTCTTTTATGCTTGACTCTGCTTTTCTCAGAAAATAAGTTTCTTAATTTCATCATCTATGGAACGCCGTAATTATTTAACATAGCATATAAGTTAGGTCCACATACATTTACTTTGATGTAATTACGTTAACTCGAAGCTTCCAAGACATTATAATAGTATTTTGTGAATGTACCATTTTCTGATGCAAACCAAAGAAGTCAACATCTTCGAAATACTTTTCTTCTATATCTGAATTACACACAAATTAACAGATTTATAACCATTCCGATACCAATAACATGGAAACATGATATTTGTATTGAATTATTTTTCTCTTTTAACATATTATATAACATTCATGCCAAAGTCATAATTTAGTGAATTGGGAAGGGAATTGTTCATGTGTGATACTGGATATCTGAGTGAATTAATATTTTGGTGGAAAACAGAAGAATCATCTTTCTTTGATCAGGCATCTCTAATGCATTCACAAGCTGAAACAGCAAAAATATTACAACTTACATGTACACATGAAATCACATTTCATGAATTTTGTCCCACATTTCTGACAAATATTTGTATTGTTTTTATTTTAGATGGTGCTTAACTGCAAGGAAATTCAGTGAGCAATATTTTGAACTCAAGAAGCTAGAAAAGGGAAATCCCATTAGAGAGGAGTTTTAGCTTTTATTTCAACTCAATCCCAATATTTATCCCATAAATATGTCTAAAAAGAAGTTCAGTTAAGCTATTTGGCTTAAATGTTATGTAACACAATTCTCGTAATGGTTTTGGCTACATCAAACCTAAGCTCGTACTATAGATCAGTAAATTATATCCAGACACTTACTGGACTAGCTCAATGCTACAACTAACCAGCCAATATTATATAAACAACAACATTAGGTACGTGATGATTTGTATAGTATTCTTCTTTACATAATAAAATATTCAATTATACTTGAGTTAGTAGTGGAAATGTTTCAGTCTATGTCTATTTCCATATTTTTGCTTTCTCATCTGTCAGTATTTTACAGTATTTCATCTGCTAACATGTTCCTAGATGTTTAGAAATAAAGAAACTAGTAAGATAAAATGATATTAAACCTGAAACTCAGAAAATATACCTGTATCAGATTCACTGACAAGACCTCAGATAGAAGAAAACTATATGAATCTAAAGGTCAGTTAAATAAGCAAAATACTATATATAAAAATGAGAGAATTACATATCATCAATATATGCTCTTCCTTTTATGGAATATATCATTCCTTAAGACCAAATGTATGCCCAGAGTAATGTGTCATCATTGCATTTAACATTGTCATCGTAGTTGGCAGTAGCAGTGGCAGCAGTGGCAGCAGTGGTTTTCTCATTGATATCATCGCTGGTCTTGTCTTCATCGTCGTCGTCGTTGTTGGCGTCGTCATCGTCATCATGATCATCAATTTTTTCATTAAACATGCTAACATAAACAATATTTCAGCACAGTTTTGTTCAATTGTTTCTCTTGTTTTGTATATATACATATACACAGACATACTCGTATATCATATATACATATAAACACATATATGTATATGCAGAGAGACAAAGAGAGAGAGAACCACGCACACACATATATATATATATATACATATAGGTATATAATGCGTATGTATATATATATATATATATATATATATATAAGAAATGGAAAGCAAAACAATAAATTGAACATACATACATACATACATAATTCATACATACATAATGCATACATACATACATACATACGTAAATACATACATACATACACACATATATACGTACATACATATACACATACATAGATACAAATTTTGCTGTCTTTGATCTAAATTTTTCTTTCATGAAATAAATGCTTACAATCTGGAACATACAAAATGGTTTGTTCTCAAGTAAATGATGAAACAATCAAGGGAACTGATATATTGTAATAGGTTTATTTGGTAGGGTCATTATTTATGAGACGTAATAAATTTATGGCTAAGTTCTTTCAAATATTCAACACTATGATGAAAGAGTTTGATATTCCCAAGATTATAATTATTTTTTTCACCATTTAATTAAATTTAATTCTCTTTTATCTACTATGAATTAGTATTGTGGGGAGTTATATACGTTGATTTTTTTTAATAATAAATCTTTTACGAGATTTTTTTCCTGTGCATTTGAAGATCGGTAAATTAGACAGAAATGTCCAACTAAATCAAACAAGGCTCCTGCACTTAGTGTCACATATAGTAAATAGAACTATTAGGCATAAGTTCTATCCTGATCTATACAGTGTATGTATTGTTTCCCAACCTCTCTAATGAATGTTAAAGACCATAAAATGTACAACTACTAAAATTCTACAAAATGTATACAGCGTGTCTGAGCTAAATTTGACGATTTTTTTAGATCTCCTTTTTTCAGAAATAGCTTGATGTGTTGATAAACTGTCAACGGCATTGGAGAGCATAACGATTACAGTTGCAGTTAAGAAAACGTCAGCTGATTTAGAGGCGTAGAAGCCATCTGAATATTGGAAAAGACCTACTTGTATCATGATGATTCACGTCAGATATCAAATTTGCTGATATCATGACTGCTGATTAGTGTTCTGTGAACACTGTAAAGGTTGCATGGTGTGACATGGAGTGCTGCAATAAAGATTACGAAGCTGTAGCGAACAGGAAAGGATACAACAGGTCTTCTGGATTTCATTCACACGTCTTTGAACAGAGTGTTAGGCTCGATCCAGAGGCTATGTAAAGCTGTTGGAGACTGTGTCCAATCGCTAGTTGGAGAGGGTTGCTGCTGGAAGGCCATATGTATGGCAGCAGGATTCGGTTCCATATCTACTGTCTAGAGGCAATACTAAATGTGTGTTCAGAGAAATACAACCTTGTAAACTTATTTCATATTTCCACTTCTCCCATCACTCTACGCTCAATTCTATTGATGTGTGTGTATTATATATGCATGTATGCGTATATATTAGGATACTAGCTGGCGTACCTGGTAATTCCCGGGAAAGCGGGGCTTATCCCCCGGTTCCGTTCTCATAATTGTTTCGCTAATCCAGTAACAACAGTACAAAGCATGTAGCCCTGAAAGCGGTTTTTGTGCATTTATTGAGAATACCGAACTGTCTCACACAGGATCTTGTTTTTAGGAATTCCCAATAATTTACGAATGCCCGCATTGAGAAGTCAGTTATGTAATAACATGAAATTAATTACCCGATAGTAAGAATTCAAATAAAGTAGCCCTGAAAAAGCCTTTAATACGTTCCCAGAATATACAGCACTAGGAGGAAATACTAATAAGTTATGTATACTAAAATCGTGAATCATGTTACATAATAACAGGCTAATCAGATATGAGATAATAACAATTCAAAGTAAATAACTATGAAAAAAGCCTTTGTGCGTTCGCAGAGAATATTACCCTCAGCGACGCTAGTGTTGGTATATTCATGAATAAGTCACTAACTGAAATTAGTGAATCGATTGTTTAGGAAAATACTATTTACTTGTTTAAGCGTTGTACTGGATAAATTGCAAAAATAACTCAAATAGTTCAAATACTAAGAAATAAGCGTACTCAATTTAATTTATACGAAATAATTTACGAACATGAATGAGTTATTTCCCTTGGTTATATATATAAGGATCCCTTTCAGGAATGAATGGGTTATTTCCCTTGGATGTTTAAAAATAATATATTTGTTATATGTAGTAGATATAAGAATCCCTTCCAGGGGCCTATTATCGATTTTTTCAACAATCTAAGTATGTCACTAGTTTTCCAGACGTGAGTTCTACTTACGTGTCAAGTTTCATCAAAATCGATGAAATGATGTAGGAGTTAGATAACGACGCCACAAGCAAACACACCCACAGAATTCCCCAAATGTAGTATATAATACGCAGTGATAATAAAAAAATACTATATACACCCGTAATACGTCCATGCACGCCTAACGACTGAAAAATCTTTGCAGCATCATTCGTATGTGTTGCTTAGTGTGCTTTTACACATTATCCATACAGAGATTTTCCTTTCCAAGACAACACTCACCGCATACACCACATACACACACTCTCTCTCTCCCTCTCTCTCCCTCTCTCTCTCTCTCACACACACATGCACATACATACAACACGAACGTATTAAGTAGATATGTACACAGGCTTACTTGAATCATTTTTGCATTATGAGCTTTGCAAACTCCAGCAAATATATTATTTGGGCGATCTTTCGATACCAATCCTCCTTTTTGCTTCAGCGTTTGTTTACATCAATTCGGCAAATTCCATAATGAAAGAGGGAAAGGACGTTAGTCAGCGACAGCTTTGATCTGTTAGGTAGCAGACAGCAGGGACCCCCTCTTTAAGAACACATGCCAGTTATCTCTCGCTTTCTCTCTCTATCTCTAACCCTAACCCTAACCCTAACCCATAAGCCTAACCCTAACCCTAAGTGACATGTGTTTTTAAGAGAGTGTGAAAGAGATAGATAGAGAGAGAGTGTGAAAGAGATAGATAGAGAGAGAGTGTGAAAGAGATAGACACAGAGAGAGAAAGCGAGGGAGTGGGAAAGAGATAGACAGAGAGAGAGAGAAAGCGAGAGAGTGTGAAAGAGATAGACAGAGAGAGAGAAAGCGAGAGAGTGTGAAAGAGATAGAGAGAGAGAGAGTGTGAAAGAGATAGACAGAGAGAGAGAGAAAGCGAGAGATAAGTGACATGTGTTTTTAAGAGAGGGGAAGGGGGGGAGAGATAACTGGCAGGTGTTCTTAAGGGATGGGTTTCCCTGCTGTCTGCTACCTAACACATCAAAGCTGTCGCTGACTAACGTCCTTTCCCTCTTTCTTTGCGGAAATTGCCGAACGATTGTCAAACGATTGTCAAACGAGTTGGCATATAGAAAACTTGTACCGAACGATCGCCATTATTTGCCATTTACATATATGAATGGCAGTTCTTAGTAGTCTATAAACGACGAAATCCGTGTCTGTAGTGGATGAAGCGTAGCGATACGGAAATACGTGTCCTACAGTTCGAGTACATTACTCTTAGCTCAGTTTGATGAATTTCCGGATTTTCGAAAAGGAAATTTCTTTTCCAAAACATTTACAGCAGCGAACGTCTTTCCACAAAGGGTGTACGTAAATGTGCTAAATATGTACGTATGTCATTATTCAGTTTTATTTCAAGATTTCTCGCCAAAACAGGAGCCAGTTTCTAACCTAGATCCAAGGCTCCTTCATTGGAATTTCAAAGTCAACAGGGTATATTTGTATTTATGCATGTATGTATGCATATGTGCAGATCTGTATGTTTTGTTTTATGCATGTATTCTCATGCATATTGTTACATGTCTAGACATGCTCATATATACTTAAATGATAAACTCCAGGAATGTTTTACAGATTTCTACAGTCCCAGTGATGGATTGAATCTGTAGTCTTCGAATTAGCTTTCTCTTTTCTGGTTTTGAGAAGCCTAATTTCTCAATTGCTGAAGATTGGTATTTAGGCAGTGTGTTACATATCCCAGTGCTCCAATTATTACAGGTAAAGACCTGAACTCGTAATATTTATAGAGTAACTGTAGATTCCTCAACAGTTCATGTATGTATGTATGAATGTATGCATGTATGTATGTATGTATGTATGTATGTATACACATACGCATACCTATGTATGGAGATTTTAGTACTTGAAAAGAAAATGTACTTTCGTATTTTACACGTTAAATTTTATGAATTTTTATAGTCATCATAATTAATTCAGAGATCATTAGAAAGCTAGTTAGAAATACTTAATAAGTTACAAAAATAGAAAACTTTCTTTAATTTTTTAAAGAAAATTTGGGTAACATCTGGACATGGGTCACTGTTTTTATGATCTCAACATTGATGCGTACATTTCATTATATTCACCAAATTAAAGATGGGAGAATTTCTATGTAAATGTCCATTAATATACATTAGCTGGTGCAGAAAAATAGAATTGTTTAGAGAATAAATAACTAGAGACACCATCTACATACAAAACAATACTTAAGTTAGTGTTGGAACATAATTAATACAGAAAGCATTTTGAAAGCTAACTAGGAATGATTATGCGGAGAGGAAAATAAGAACATGAGTCAACAACTAATACTATCCAATACTATTTTAATTATTTCAGCTTTGAAAGGAACTTACTTTAACGTTAATGAACTTAAATGCTTTAGAATGAATAAAAGTGATAAAGTATCACGGAAACATACTGAAAGAAAGAGACAAAAATGAAGAAAAAAGAAGAAAAAATGTTCTTGTAAGAATGAAACAAGATATGAGTTTAAAAATATGAACAAAAGAAACAGTAAAAAGAAACAAAGAAAAATAAAGAATGCAAAGAAAGGGAAAAACTAAAACAAAATTATTGAAGAAAAGAACAGAAAAATATGACAAACAATATTCTTGAGAAAAGATGTGCTAATTTTATTGTTGGTGGTGTTGATGGTGATGGTTATGGTTTGTTATTGTTGTTTAACCTTAGATCAGTATGTCTATGATCAAAGGCATTGCAGTCGCGACCTTCCCGTCCCTTCATTGCAACATAGCGTATCTAGGACCATATTATTTCAAAGTATTCTGTATTTTTGAAAAACAGCAGGCTGTGGTTTAGAGTGATTTGGATGTTATTTCTAATAGATCGAACGACTGCTAAGATGTTAACACGTTGATATAATGGCCATAAAACATATCTCTGCAAATATGCTAAGATTGTACATTATGAGAGAAACAACAACTTAGCTTTCTCTTGTACAAGATGATATTTCAATCTTTATAGCATTAAATTTTTATTTATTCTACCATAGTATTTGATAATTCAAAATGAAAATATCACTAACAGCAAAAAACAAACAAACAAACAAAAACAAACAAACAAGTGAAATAGAAAGAAGAGAGATATATGAAAACAATTGGTCATCTGTTTTGATATTAATAGCTTAACTGTAAGAGTACAACAGTGAAGCTAACAACTCTGTGAAAATATAAAGAAAAATATTGTATTTTAAATGAAATTCTTCAAATGGATGAATAGTTTTTCATGGCAAAAAAGGAAGCAAACAAGTTGCAAATAAACGTATTTAGAAATTAGTGAGAAATGAATATTTGTTGTGATAAATTGATATCTACAATAACTCAAACTGATACACACTTATATATGCTCATAGAAATTCACACATACAACGACATTCCCACACCATACACACATCAACTACTCTAATACACAAACAAATATACATACAAATATACACTCGAATGCAAACACTAACTCCACAAGCATACACTATAAACACAAACACGCACATATAAATACATGAGTATATGTATGTATGATATACATAAACATATATATACACACACACACACATATATATAT
>NC_068984.1:28072948-28075585 GCF_001194135.2 Octopus bimaculoides
TATATATATACATTTATATGTATACGCACGCACATACACACATATATATATACACACATACAGACACAATTGTGTACAAACACACACAAATATATATACAATCCCATACGTATATTAACAGGTATATATTAAATTGAAAGTAGGATCGAAAACAACAATAAATATAAATGATGCTGGTTTATTCATATTCATGTTTTTTTCCATTTCTAATAAATCGCAAGACTAAAAAAATATTATGTAATAACTGTTTTATTAATGTGTATGTGTGCATGGGTGTGTGTTTCAGTCCGTACGTAAATCATAAACGATTTGTTTAATAAACATATATATTTTGTTGTGAAAATTTAATCTGTGAATTTTTAGTAGCTGAGTGGAGTGAGAAATCACTTCTCGCAGGTTTCGTATATATATTAATGTTCACCAGAGTTGCTCCCTATGCCTCTTAAATTCAGAAGCTAAGAACAATCATCGAGAAAACATAAAGCAAATTTTACAAGAGCAATGTCATTTAAGTGGCGATAGATTGACACAAGTAGTTTGTTAACCAAGGCACTGACACAGGCTTGTTTGTATAAATAAATAAAGAGAAATCGTAGACATTACATTCCAAGAATATAAGTTTATAAAATACATTGTATATAGTTCTCATAGTTTGGTAGGTTAGCAAACCCGTTAGCACATTGGACTAAATACCTTGTGGTATTTATTCTGGGATTTCAACTCGGAATTTAAATATTCTGAGTTGAAAGCAAGAACTAACTTATAGTTTCCAGCTAAGACTTAATGTATATTATTCTTAAGGTAAATCAAAATTGTTCGAGAAGCAGTGCATAAAAATCTGTTTTGTAGTATACGAACTAATTGTTCTCAGACAAAAAGTTTGTATGAAATTCGACCCTAGCGCCAATTTCAGACGCGGCCAGTCATGTTTTAATCGTGAAATCACAGAGTATTTACTCCAGAATGAGCCTAACACACCCAGGTTATAAATTCAATGTATTTTACAATGCTAGCAAAGTTTCTTATCAAGAAAAAGTCATTAAACATCAAGAACCTTTGTGAAATCAGATTAAAATTTGCATCAATACTCAATCATCACGTCCTTCATGCTTACTTTTTGATATGAAATATAATTGTGGTAGCTTTATCCATTGCAATTAGTTCTGCAGCTGACAGTTATTGTATTCTACTAGTGATAATAATAAAACTGTGGGTCTTAAACAGACTAACGAGACGACATAGCCTCGAATATTATACAACAAATGACATTCCACATGAGAGTAATTGTAAATTGCAAATTTAGCAAGCTAAAATAAAAATGGATACTGATGAAACATAATCTATCATTCTGGGTTTGGTGTAAGCAAAAGCAATTAATCACCAAACCTACTGACAGAAGTTTAACTTCTTATGATGAATTAAATCTAGAAGTATGTGGGGCTGGAACAGTTTTGTTTTAAAAGATAAGTTATTATCACTGCAGAGCAAAAGTTATTGTCCCCAGTTTTGGGAATGCATCAAGACTGCATCTTTAAGATGATAAAAATTTGCACAATACCTTGTTTTGGCAACATTCATGATCGAATGTGGAACAACTCTTACAGATGAGGTTCCAGCAACAAAATAGCAAAGCCTACAGCATATTTTAGTCATTCCCTTAATAATCAAAGATAAATTTTAGAAATATTGAATGTAGAAGCTCAACTGTGGTATGGTATGTTGAAAGACTGAGGTATATTTTTACTCGAAGAATTTTTTGTACTTGTCACTAACAATCAGCCATTACAGTTAAAGTTTTTCAAAGTATCTCAATTTTTACTCGCGAGTTTTTAGCTGATTGCCAGATAAACCTTCTTGCAATCATATGATTACAAACATCATGCAGCATTTGGTGCAAGCAAGTTATCTATCTCCAACCAAGAAACCACTAAACAGAAAATTGAGACAAAATGTTATTGCAGAAACGATATAATAAAATTTCCAGTATACGCACGTTGATTCGTACTAATAAAAATATCTGTTAATCATGGTAATATCATCAATGGACTGACATCACCAGCATCTCCTTATCTTGCAAAAGCGGTAGCTTATGTGATTCTTCGTTCAAACACATTAGCATCACCTATGTCTCAAGCGATTACTGTTGGTAATATGCTACCTCCAACACACCAAATGCTGCCAACTTCTACGTTATATAACTAGTATTCGAGCATCATCAGACGTGGGGGTGTACGACCTCAAAGGAAGTAGGAATCCACAAAGATAATGTCTAATATGAAGTATGTCTTGAGCTTGAAGCAATATTTGCATTCATTTAAATAATATATACGCATGTTCAGCAAACGAGAGATGAGTATAAAATGAATAGGCTTCTCCATCTTGAATCCTTGTTTTGGTATCCTACTCAGATAATGGTGAACCACGAACGTCATAACAGATGTCTTAAGAACTGTACTTAGCCATTTACTATTGTGGACTTAAATATATATACTAATATCTACACATATTTCAAAAATGATTACGCATTTTACGTATTGAATCTAGCTCTTCAGCACGCGATGGCTAAAATATACTAAAGAACAAAAGTTTACTCTCTCTCTCTCTCTCTCTCTCTCTCTCTCTCTCTCTCTCTCTCTC
>NC_068984.1:28075630-28081653 GCF_001194135.2 Octopus bimaculoides
CTCTCTCTCTCTCTCTCTCTCTCTCTCTCTCTCTCTCTCTCCATCACATACATACGCACGCCGCACTCACACACACACACACTCACACACGCACACACACACACACATGTATTTCTGCACACAAGCAAAGACAAACTTATACACGTAACACCCGTCACACATATGCACATATGTGCACGTATGTATATATATATATATATATATGTATGTGTGTATGTATAAATTTACGTATATGTATAAATGTGTGTGTGCGTGCGTGTGTGTATGTATGTATGCATGTATATACGTATGCATATGTATGTATGTATGCATGCGTGTCAGTGTGTGTGTGAGAGTGTGAAAGGCAGTCATAGACATTTACACAAATGTAAATAAGCAAGGTGTGCTTATGTAAATGAAATAATTATTTGTGTACATATGCCAGACGTATTGCGAAGTATCTGTTGCTTTTGAAGTGCTGGGTAATGTTTTCGATAGATTTAGATTAAATTTAAAGCGATTCAGCTTTTCAATATTGTTCATTTATTGATATTTCAATTATACGAAAGTGACCAACCTTGTATAATTTCAGTGTGTCTCCCTATGATATGGGTTTGAGTTCTGCCGCATCATCTTTACCACGCATTGCTGCTAAACTTGGTAAATTACGCTCATATAGTATTCTGTGCAGTATTCAATGAATGAAATCGCTCTTCATGTAAAAGTTTAACCCGTGCCTTATCAATGGAAACTGATATTTCTCGTATATCAATTGTATCACTTGTTAAAAATCGAAATTTATTTTCTATGGCATCAACTTTTAGAGAGATATTGAATAGTAAAATGAACTTAGTGGTTTGATTCATAACTTATATCGAATTTAAAAGTTTCAATTTTGATCTTCGTAAGAAATACATAATAATTAAATTTGGTACTTTATCATAATTAGAACCAATTAATAACTATTGCCTTAAGGTCTGTCTTTATTTAAAATTGACACTATTGAGATTAAATTCCTAAATAGTGCCCGAAGCATTGATGGCATCCAACTATAACAGTCATATTGTAAGGCACTGAATTTAAGCTTGTACGTCAGAGAAAATCGAAGTGTCCAGCATTTCAAAAAATCAATTAAAAACGTAAAACAAACTTTAAGATCTTTTCGCTATCGTTTTAAAGTAGTAAGCTTATAGATAACCGAAACTGTGATCTGATCTTAAATTCAAATACTACTTTCACATTACTTATATGAATAGCAAGTTAACAACTCTAATTTTCCTAACTTCTTTTAATATAAAATTAAGAACACTGCACCAATCTCTAAGAAATCTATCGGGCTGAGTAAAAAATAAGCAACTTTTTGAAATTCCCCACAATATATTTCAACAATACGGAAATTTTATTTGTCAAAGTAAGTACCATTATAATCAACACAATTTTAAGGAGTTACAAGTTTGTTTAATCCGGTAACATAAAAATCTGGAGTTCTAGAGCAGATGAACTCTTTGAATGCACTTTTAGCATCTGCTTAATTTTTGAACTCCTTCTCTCGCAGGAAACCATCAAGGTGCTTGAAAAAGTGGTAGTCATTAGGAGAAAGGTCTGGGGAATAAGCTGGGTGGGGAAGAACTTCGTAGCCAATTTCATTCAACTTCTGGGGCGTCATTAGTGAAACGTGTCGTCGAGCATTGTCATGAAGAATGATTGGTCCTCTTCTGTTGACAGCCAGGGTCGGAGGAGTAGCATTTTTTCGTTCATTTTGGCAATTTGATGGCAATATTTTTCTGTAATAATGGTTTTTTTCGAATTTTAAGAAGTTATAGTGGATGAGTCCAGCAGTACACCCCCTTTTTGAAGAGCTCGTGTTTAGGGAGGGTTTTCGGTTCAGAATCATCGCAAGTTACAATACGGATCAGTCTGGTTACGGAGAAAAAACGACGAGTAAATTTCATATCTGTGCATTTTCTGGTTTTCATTCAAATCATGTGGTATCCATTTGTCGAGCTTTTTTTTATTTTCCGATCGCATGAAATTGGTTGCAGGCAGTTTTCTAGCTAATTTGAAGTTCTTTTGCCAGTTCTCGAGTGGTTTTTACGTGGATCTTTCTCAATGACGGTCTTTAATTGACCCTCATCGATGACAGCTAGGCGTCCACTATGCTCACCATCTACAAGGCTCAGGTCTCCACTGCGAAATCGTTTAAGCCATTTTCCAGCTGAGCACTCACTGGTCATTTCCACACCAAACGCTTCGTTGATACCGCGAGCAGTTTCGGCTGCTTTACGTCCTTTTTTGAAGTTAAATACTAAAATATTTCGAATACCACACTTTGACAGTTTCATTTCAGATGTTTGTAACAACGGTGAAAAAAATATCAATGCTAATTTATTGATGCATTTGGTCAAGTCCATGTCTGTATTGTCAGACATTTGCAAAAAAGTGTTTAAAAAAAAAATTCAAAATCCTGCAAAAATCCGGTACAAATTCTCCATGTTTCAAAACGTTGCTTACTATTTACTCAACCTGATATTTATTACACAGGGGTATGGAATATATACAATTTTCTTAATTCATGATACTGATTTCATTTCTATTTACTTTTTTTACAGCAGAGTATTATTGAAGTAGTTTATAGTTAACAAGGGAATTGTTAAAAATATAACGCTTAAAACTATGAAAACGTCTGAAAATATTCTAATGAGCATAAGAAACAAAAATCAGTTGTCTCGGTTTGTGAAAAGTTATTGCATTGATAAGCTAAATGGATATTAGGCACACCAAAAGCAATTTTTGATATAATTTCATAGGAAAGATTCCGGCTTTCAATAAAATAAAAATGTAAAACACTTGCTTAAGCCATCTATAAAAGCAGCAAGAAATTGACGAATATCGTGATATTGACACCTTCACAGTTGTCCGTAGGCTTGTAGAACTCGACATTGTCTCATTCCTGTCTGAAAGCTTCAATAGAGAGAAGAGTGACAGGAAATTACAGGAAATGATAAAGAGTTATTATTTAGGTAGAGGGTGGGGGAAGAGATCAAACAGAGAAAAGAGGAATGCGAAAAAGATGAAGAGAATTTGAGAGAGTAAGATGTGGAAAGAATAAGAGCATTAGAGCAATAGGATAGTTAGATTAAGGCACAGAGAGTATGTTTAACTATGCGTAATTAGTGACAACCACAAAAACGTTGTCAACAGAATTATTCACACACGTCAGCTCACTACATGCATGCAGATAATAAAGTACACATACGCACAATTAGAATTACAAGCAAAAATTGTCTACACATGCATATATGCGTGATTATTTTTATACATATATATATAGTGCATACCCAAAACTTTGTACACTTTAATAGTTGATAACTCAATTTTTAATTTCGCTTTAGATTTAACTCATAAGAAATAATTAATGGGGCTACGTTAAACTTTGGACAAGACTCTTTTCCTCACTTGGTACTACAATTCAGGAGGGATTTTTAAAGAGATTCTCCGAAGGAATTGCAAGAACTGTACCAAATGCCCACATGAAATGTTCCAGAACACTGCGGACACCGACGAGTCCCAAAGATCCTGAAAGGTCATTAGAAATGCTGTTGCGGCAAGTAAGTCGTGGGATAGGAATTTCACAATAAGCATCAGTTGCATTTTGAAGCACTATCTGTACTCTCAATGAAGATGTGTACAGGACGCACATTTTCCAACAAGGAAAAAAGGTTGTTTGGAGTCAGGAAGCTACACTTAAATTAAACATCTCGGTTAAGCGTTACAATTGCACCTACTGGGAACCTGTAAATCCGAATATTACAGAAGAGAATAATGTTAATTTACCACGAGTTACATTATCGTATCTTACCATCGAAAGGATTAACTGGTTCACTCCTTTTAGATGTTACTGTGACCGGTCCCACTTATTTGCACCAGAATATCTGTCATGGCAAGTATCCAAGAGGACTTTGAGCATGTGCAGTTTCATTCCAATCAAGATGGGGTAATCCACATTATCATAGTAATGTAAGGGCCTAACTCGGGGAGATCTTCCCCAAACAGGTGAACTGGACAAAGGGATTCAGTAGAATACCGCCTGCATTGATCAGACTTCATACCACAAGAATTTTCGAGATGGTGGGAAGTATACTCAAAAGATAAAGTTTATGGTACAAAACCGCCAACAGTCGATGAGTTGAGAGCGGCCATTAAACAAGAGTGCGCGCAAATTCCAAACGAATTGCTTCTTGATGTTTAAGATTTCAGTGGTTCGAGTTATCAGTAGTGCTCGGACCAGAGCGGCCATCAGCTTGAAAACAGGTGTTTCTAAAATAATTCGTTCTGACCCGTAGATAGTATTAAATATTGATAACGAAATGTATTTTAGTAAATATTGAAAACAATTATTCCTTGTATGCATACGTTTTATCCGAGACACCCTGTTTATACATACATACATACATACATACATACATACACATATATGTGTGTGTGTGTGTGTGTGTGTATGTATTCGAGGAGACACCCAAGAGCAACCGGAAGCGTTCTCTGTGAGACAAGCCCTTTGTCGTCCAGGCTTCTGCCGTTAGAAGCCACTTGATGCAACCCCCAGCATCAATCTACCAGCCGATGACGTCAAGTGAAGTCGTATTGCCACGTTGTGCGTCTTTGTTTTGCAGTGCTTCTCCCCTGTTCGTCGATTTTTGCGATGGCTGAAACGAAGGAACAGCATGCTTCCATGACATTCTGTTTTCTGCTGGGGAAAACGGTGGCTGAAACAATTGCCATGATTCATACAGCTTATAAAGATGCTGTCATGAGCAAAACACAAGTTTACGGGTGGTTTTCACGCTTTAGGAATGATCCCTTGTCGCTTGAAGACATGTCTCACTTAGGGCAACAGTCGACTTTCCAAACACCACGAAAATTCATGGACTGATTTTAGAAGATCGTCGCCGAACAATTGATGAACTTGTTGATATGACTGGTGTAGCCTGGATTTCCTGCTAACGAATTTTGAGCGAGGAATTGTGAATGAAAAGCTTGGCTTGCTCACGGAAGATCAAAAGCAGGTACGACTGAATGCATGTCGTGAACTGAAAGAACAGTCGGAAGTTGATCCGGACCTTTTTCCGAAGGTCATCACTGGTGACAAAGGGTGTAGCTACGGCTGCGTTCTGGAACCGAAGCAGCAATCAAGTCAATGGAAGCATTCAATGTCACCACGCTACCCTCACCACCAAAGCGCGTCAAGTGAAGTCCAATGTCAAGATCATGCTGATTTGTTTCATCGAGGCGAAAGGAATTGTTCACACAGAATTTGTTCCTCCTGGTCAAGCATTATACTTGGCAATTCTGAAGCACTTGTAAGACGCGGTGAGACGAAAATGCTCTTGGAGAGTGGTGGTTTCATCACGACAATGCACCAGCGTAAACTGCCTTGAGTGTGAGACAGTTTTTGCTAATCCATTCTCCTTATCCACCCCATCTTATTTCCTGCGGCGTCTTTCTGTTCTTTCGAATGAAAATAGTTCTTAAAATTTTGCATATGTGGAAGAGATGAAGAATAAAACGACGGAGGCGTTAAAAGGCATCACTTCGCAAGAGTTCCAGGACTACTTCGATCAGTGGAAAATGCGTCTGGACCGATGCATTGCTGCAAATAGAGAATATTTTGAAGATGATAAAAATATAAGCACGTAAAACTAAGTGGATAAAATATAAATTTCAAAATTCCGGTTTCTTTTAAGTTTCTCCTTGTATTCATACATACATACATTCATGGTGGTGGTTGTCTACTCCTTAAACAGAGTTTGACCACCCCCTGCACCTACACCTTAGCCCTTTCATGGCGTCTGATGTGGCTTTTTAAACCAGACAGTGTTTTGAAAAAACACCCACACAGATTGCACCTCTGATTTGCACTACCAATACCTGCAAGTAAGTTCTGCTCATTGTGGATCCTAACATGTCTTTTAAGACCCCCATACATTCATACATACATACATACACACATACATACATACATACACACACACACACATACATATATA
>NC_068984.1:28081730-28091791 GCF_001194135.2 Octopus bimaculoides
ATATATATATATATATATATATATAAATACAACAGACATGAATACATATGTACATCATACTTACAAACGTACATACATACATTAGGTGTGTGTGTGTACATGTATAGGGAAATACATAGGCCCGGACAATCGTTACCATACTTCCAAACTGTGTTCTTGTATGTACTAAAATAATAGTAAAAAGAAAACTGTAGTTTGGTTAAGAAGGAAAGTAAGTAGAAACCATCGCTGTGAAGCAAGGGAGATGGTACTAATAGGGTCTCCAGGCCTTACGTAGAGTCTCATTTGCTTCTTGCACATATTCATTATATGTATGTCTATATGAAAATTTGATGATAAAATATAGTGACCTCTTCAGCTTCATTTTATAAATTTTCTCATTGTTTCTATGTTGCGTGGACGCTCCAGGCGATAAGTAGGCTAGTTCAATACGTATAAACAGCTAGATGAAAAGCGTCGCGCAGAGCAAGCGAGGAGCCGTCGAGTCGAGTCGTCGGAAATGAGAGTTGAGTAGAGGTCATCCGAACGGGCGATATAACATTCTACTAACAGCATCATGCCTCAACGTGATGGCAACACCTGCAACAAACAATAACCACATTTCCCTCAAAATCAAATTTTAAAAGAAAGAGCATTAATGTAATTCCAGATATACCATGATAAGATTGTCATAGCTGGAATATTCTTTGATTCTAGATCTGCTTGGTGAGAGGTGGCCTGCAGTTAAACGATAGCATATAGGATAAACGGGAAAGTGACCTTTACGAATTAACAGCCAAATCTCTCTGAAATCCATTAGATAATCATTTAGCTCATTATATAGTTTTGATTTAGAGAGATAAATATTAAAAATGGTATGATCATGTTATTCAAAAGCTTTTACTATATCTATTAAAACTGAGAAAATGCTTTTAATAACCTCTTTTTTTCTATTAGATTAAATGTCATCATCAGAATCTATAAGTGTCTGTCTTAGATGAATAGAATTTATTAAAACCATATTGATTGCTCTTAGATTATTATCATTAAGATGTAAGTAGAATTGATTATAGATTATCAATTCAGTGAGCTTTGACATTACCAGTAGCAAAAGAATTTCAAGTTGTTTTTCTGTAAATTAATTATCTCAAGTATTTCACAGATATTTACAGACTCGGTTTTAATTTTATCTTTAACACATTTAAGTCCAGAGTAGTCAGCAGCAACCAATGTTTGCCTTGTCTACAGGTGAAATTATTTGAAAATATTTTGAGCAAGAATTATGCTTTATATTCTGAAATCGGTCTAAGAACACTATAAAAATTGGTCAGTGTGATGAGTTCATGCTGCTAGCTTAAAACTATTTAGTTATTTTCTAAAAATTTACGTTTTATTAGTATACTCATAATTGTAGCATATTTTTAATCGAAATGGAAATGTTTTTTCTGGAACTAAAACCTTTTTCGAAGCATAGAAATATAGTTTATCGATTTTTCTTTATTTTAATATTAGTAATTATTTTATTAATCCATGAAAGATGAAAGAAGGAGCCGGCTCTGGTAAAATTGAAATTCATAAACATTTATTGAAAAATTAATGATTTATAATAATTATTGTTTATTCATAGAAGTTCAACGATTCATAAAAGAGGTACTCAGCCACAAATTTACTTAATATTTCCGAAGAGTCCAAGTAGCTGCCAATATTTTCTTGTTATAACCACAGAAAACTTTATTTTTTTAATTTATACGAATATTAAACGTTTTTAAGAGAATGAACTTCACCTGTCACGGATAACAACAAGCAATCAGTCTCAACGTTCCCAGCATCATTTCGAAATTCCTGCTTCTCTTTTGTCACCATATTTTTTATGAAATACATTGCTTACGTATTATCATTAATTTTGGAAATAATCAAGAATAGCAGACGATTTTATATGAAAGAACCAGGAGGGATTTCAGGTGGGTTGGTATCAAAATGGTTTATCCGAATTCTGAGCTTTTAGAGTATATTTAAACCAGAGTAGCTGGGTGTACCACGTTATAATTGCAATGTCAAAGGACATGATATACCAATGCTTTGTCATCTTGAAATTGGGAGGCACTGTTAATATGATGCTGGCAAGGATAAAAATATATTTAAAGACATTCACGTTGCTTTTCGTCATGCACAACAATTTGTATATTTCATGGCCGTAAAAAACACCACCTAATTTTATTATAAGATACTTTGACAGTTTTCGTTTTGCAGACTCTACACCTATTTCTTATTTAACTTGGAAACCATTAATTTTCTGACTAGTTCTCTCATATTAATTTTAGGGAATAAGTTTATTGCACAGTTTCATTATGAACTCACTCTGTAAAAACACTTTTTTTTTTGCATTCCTTTCAAATGTAATGTTCCGAAACAGCTTTTCTCCATACGATATCGCATTCTTTCTCTTAATAAAGGCTATGCAAAAAGATGAGACGTCATGTACAGGAATTCACTTGATTATTGGTGTACTCACTCAATGTTGACCTGGAGTTAAACAACAAGTTTCTGACGTTTATATTGTTATATTCTGGGCGACAGCTTCCTTTCTTCCATTTTATATTGCGTCCCGATAAAAAATATTTCAAAATGTACAGAAAAGCATCACGTCATCTGTCTTTTGCTCCTTTGTAAACTGTATCATAATGTTTTTACCTCGTCTAACAAATCCTTTAATCTACATTTGTTGATTTTTCCTTGTTTTTACCTTTTTTACACTTGAACTGATTATACTGCAAATACTTATGTGTAACTTTTGTTTTAACCTATAGCATAATTTTGAAAAGAATTATAGTGTTAGAAGAACGGCCTTATGGCACATACGCCAGTGACTCCAATAATATGTGAAATTCGTGAATACTTTCTAGTGATGCCACGGATAAAATTATGTAAACATTTTTCTTAATTTGCCTTATAGATAAGAAAATAACTTTTATTTTATATAATTTATCACTTGTTTGTTTCAAGAATATGATATCTTGCAACACTGTGTACTTGAGATGATTTTAAAGTTAAATTGGAAAATATAGAAATATAAGGTATATGTTTACATGGCTGTATGTTATATTAATAATTTAAAGCACAAAATATGAATATTTAAAAAAATAATATCAAACAATATTTAAGTCACTAAATCAATTCCCAAGAAACCTGCCTTGTATTGTTACATATTGTAAACTGACGTCTTTTTTTTTTCTTTTTTACTTGAATATAATTTCTAATCATAATTACTCAACAAGCAATTGTGAATATATTGTATTTTTCAGTTAGATTAACTGAAACAATCTGATTGATACCTTGTCAAGAGACGCAATCCACTGGCTGAAAACAGATTTTAAATTCTGAGCTTGTCAATAGATGCTAATTTTTTTTCTCGAAGCAAGAATTTTGGCACTAATTGCTGTTTTGAAATTGTTAACATTTCATTATATAGGAAATGTTTTCTTGTCCAACAAATATTGCCAATATTTTAAAATTCATTTGGCTCACATGATTGAATCTTACTTATCCGTTCATTTCATTTATGTCTCTGTTTGAGAATTGTGTTTTATATATTGTTAGAAGATGTGGTTCATGATCAAAGAATTTACAGCTAATCTGATAAATATGTTATTAATGAAGCACATTTTGTTTTAAATCTGTGTTGGTAATATTGGTTTCGAGCGACTCAAGACATTGAAATGACAAAATAACTTTGAAATGGATTAAATTCCACTAACCGAAAATTAAAGAAAAAGAGAAAAAAGAGACGTTCGAATCATTATGCTGCGCTTATTTTGAATAACGTGATGTTGAAATTTACTTTTAAATGATTGATGTATAAAATTTCATTTATAATTCCTTGAATGTTTGTGAATTTTCTGACTAAATATGCAATATATATATTTATATTCGTTGACAGATTATCTATCTGTTTATTAATTGATTGTTAAATATTCTATATATAGTTTAATGAATATGTTATCATTATATAATATTATATGGCCGTCTACATAGCCGTGTGGTTAAGAAGTTTGGTTTGCTAAGATATAGCTCTGGGTCCAAAAACACTACACGAAAGGCAATAGTGTATGTATGTGTGATTTTGTGTGCCTTCGTGTACACCAGCTAAATGTGTCAAGCTACGTAACTTCATCGGAAAGAAAGGTACTATTCTCTGTAAAAATAAACTAATTGTCTACCTAATGCATTCATTGATACTTCCTAATCATACCTGTCAGTGTGTGAGTTTTAGTTTTGCATTAGTAGATCAGCCACATGTCACTCTGCATTGAATTTTTACAGCTACTACTTTCGGTGGATTCACAATCACGACTGCCATCATGCAAAATAAAAGGTTTTACTGATGATTATTTTTTACCTGGAATACTTTTATGCAATATAAGTTCAGTTTTTTCATTGGGTGTGCTGAATGATTTTCAAGGGAAATACACCTTGCTAGGAAACTTATTTATCTCTTTCTTTTGAATATTTATTCGTTCCAAGCTAATTATCTCTCTTGTCGCTCTTTCTTTGATGCATGAACGTATGCACATAAGTCAGATACACTACAACCACCGAGTAAAGCATTAGTATTTTAAGTATCTTATGTGTACGCATGTATGTATATGTACACACAGACACACATACACATATACATACATATACATATACATACATTTATATATACATATATATATATATATATATATATATATATATATATATATATATATATATATATATATATACATATATACATATACATAAATGTATATATATATATATGTGTGTGTGCGTGTGTGTGTGTGTGTGTGTGTGTGTATACGCTCATACATATTTGAAGGCAAAGGTCCTTTTACTGGTATGCAAAACGTAAAAATATCAAGAAAGGTGACTTCTAAAATAACAGCTATTAATATTTTCGGAAATAACAACATTGATACAAATAGTGGGTTTTGCCTCGTAGCCAATTGAAGAAAGCAGCTGATATGTTTCAAACTTGTTAACTCTTTTCATTGAAGCTTATTCACAACATTTGGCACGAATTTGGATAAGCAAATATATTTAGACATGGAATGTATATAGCAATACTAACTTTGTGCAACAATATGTGGCAGAAGAAAAACACCTCGGGAAATTGTATGCATGATATATGTTTACATAGATATATATAGCACATACATACACACATGCCTGCATAGATACGCATGTGCGCGCGCGCGCGTATTGGTTATTAGCAACGAAAGCAGTATGGATTGAATAGCATTCTTTATATCCAACATAACGTGAATATACTTTAGGAACACCATAAACTGCAGAATTCGTTCCGAGAAAACATTTTGTATCGACATATAGTGCTAAACAACGCAGAATATCTGTAGCAGGTATTTCGTCTGTCTTTATGTTCTGAGTTCAAATTCCGCTGCGGTCGACTTTGCCTTTCTTCCTTCGGGGGTCGATAAATCAAATATCAGTTGCGTACTGGGGTCGATCTAATCGATTGCCCCCTCCCCCAAAATTACGGGCCTTGTGCCTAGAGTAGAAAATTATATTGCAGTTTATGGCGCCCTTAAAATATATATACGTTAAATTGTGTGTGTGTGTGCGCGCGCGTGTGCGTGTGTTCGTGTGTGTGTGTGTGTGTGTGTGTGTGTGTGCGCGCGCGCGCATGTGTGTGTGTGATGAGCTTATTTCCGTAGTAGTAAGTGCGTTGGTTCAATCCACTCCATGGAAAACTACAATTAGATCTATACAGTGGTTTTCGTTGTTCTTTCCAATAAAGATATGTTATTGCTACTGTTGGTCACACACTGACATACCTACAAGCAGCATGGTGTATATCATTAACTGTTCTCCAAATTCAATCGTTTTATTTCGCCCACAGTGTCCCCTCCCCCATACTTATAGTTGCATACAGGGCTTCCTATGAATGCAAGCCCCTTTTGAATTATAACTTCTCGTTTCATATACGTAACTTAACAGCTTTTATTCAGACTACAACATTTCAGTATTCTTCGCTCTTCCAGTATTTACTCAATCACCTTTATATAACTCGCTTATATACAACTCACCCTACGAGTACGCGCATTCCTCTTTATATCTATTTATGCATCTTTGAATATCGTAAAATAACAATACCCAGAAGATTATATAGAAACGTGCTGTTACACAGCTCAAGAGCAATATCACATCTTGCATGAATATGCACACGTAGAGGGCCACATATAAATACTGATGTGTGTGTGCGTGTGTGAAATCATAGTCTGTCATTTCTCACATCTTACCTCAGTAAATAACTACCAACCGGATGCCAGCATCTTACTTCACGCACCCTTTCAAATTTATCCACAGTCTCAGGTGAAGTAAAGGCAACTCTCGGAACATGTATTTATACAATGCATGTATCTATGCTCCGAACCATTCCAAAGAATATCATCAAGAAAGTGATACTTGAATATGTTGTTTACATATACTGATGAACACCGTCAAAACATACATATGTAAACCAACATACTTTGGCTGAGATCGATTGGAAAAACTTGTTACACACATCTACAGAGAACTCTTCACCACAGTGCAACTGGCTTCCCTTTACGTTTTGACTACTAAACCCTAAATATTGCGTTGAGTCAAAAGTTTTGCAATATTTTGTTAGCTTAGTTGCTTTATTCAAATTACAACAGAAGCAGCTTAACATTCAAAATAGACGCTACTTCTTTTAAAGATTGTAAAGGAACTAGATTTTGCAGGAAAGTTTACCTTTTAAGATTTAGGAAACACCAGGCAATAATTGAAGCGACGCTTAATTTGACTAAATTATCTTTCGTTTTGTGCTTAGATTGGTTGTGTTACTATTTAGTCGAATTATGCGACATGTTTTTCTGTAAACCGACTTCTATATATGCATTTTTGCAATATTCCACATATATACTTTATCACAGGGTATATGTGACAATTTTACTAATGTTGCCATATATGCATAGTAAAACAGTGGGCATATTGTTTGGGCGTTCATGATTTCAAATTTACGAATCTGTCTAAAATGTTAATTATGCTAATGATAGTGCTGGCGGTTATTAGGTTAACCTCTGCCAGCTAGATTTATTTTGAATCTATCTAGCTGGGGATAAATTTAATTAAACTGTCATATCTATAAATCTTGGCTTTACTTGAAACATTTCAGAATCTGTCCCTTGCCATGCCCCATGGGAAAATACAACGTATCACACACCCACTAAATGAAAGGAAAGAAACCATATCAAATTGCAAACACCAAAATACTTTTATCTTTGAGAACGTGTTTTAAACATTTGATAAGCTGAAAATGGCCCCCCCAAAAACGAGTAAATAACACATTTTGTAGTTTTAAGTATTCACTATGCATCTAATGGGAAAAAACAGTAAACACATTTATATCCTGGAACAATCGACTCCAGTATCGATCCCTCCAATGTGTCACAGGAAAACAGTGTAACGTATCAGTTTGTAAACAAAACGCAAACACGTGGCTGGGCAGGACAGCAAAAGACGGGTAAGCAAGCTAGACAACAGCTCGGCTTGTTACTATCGAAGCAAGCACCAATATATCTATGGTTTTCAACTGGTTAAAGCTACACCAAATTTGTAAATTTGCAAACTTTAAAAGCTGTTAGCTGTTTATTTATTAATTTATGGCAAAAATGAATGGCTTCTCAATAATTATCATACAAAACTACATCAGTACACCAAATGTGAGACCGATTGGAAAAAAAAATTGAAGAAAGTGAAAAGTGGCAGCCAAACAGAAAGGATCTGTGCGTATACACACACACACACACACACACAGATATGTATGTATGTATGTATGTATGAATGTATGTATGTAGATAGATAGATTGAGAGAGAGAGAAAGAATTAATAATATGCAGTGTCAATATTTTCATTGTTATACAAATTGTGGCATACGAGTTCAGTTCTATCCCGATTTGTGTATACTATAAATAACTATAAGCTACTATTCTAGTTATATTGCAAAACATATATAGCCAACCATGAATATAATGTCAAAAGTAATGAAGCTGATCTTTTTTGGGTCAAATTAGAAAGAGGAATCGCGTGATTTTTACAAGAAAAGATTAAGATATGTTCATATAAAAAACATGCGCGCACATACCCATAATTTTACCTTACATCACTAGTGAATTTTCTACGTAGTACCAAATTACTGTACTTATCTAGTTATCTATCTGTTTTCTGTGTTTCAAACAATTTGTTTGCCAAATATTCTTATAAAAATTGCAATCGCGCCTGTTATGAAGAATTCAATTTCCTTTTGTTTATGTAAATTTTATGTTAAAGCATTTTATCAGCTTTGTAACAAACACTTCCTGAAAGTATATTCCTCCGACAGCACATAAAAGAAATATGACATCAAATATCAATTTTTTCCATCCTTCAATACTTCCCCAAAGAAGATCTTGTCTGTAGATGGTAACCTTAATTGCTCGCCTATTTTTCTTCTTCTGACCTTAATTTTAACGTCTACTATCATATTCTAATATCTATATCAGACAGCTGCTTTAAGTAATAGGAAATTCATATTTTACTTTCCAATTCGAAGATTAAGCTTTCCATCGTGTATTACTATTGGTGGTGGCAGCGACAGTGGTGGTGGCAGCGACAGTGGTGGTGGAGCAAGTGGTGGGGATGGTGGTTGTTGTGGTAGATTTTAATTTGATACGAAATAATTATATATCTTCCATTCTTCGGGAAAATATTGCTGTCAGATGAGCTGAAACATTGTATGCGTAAACACGAGAGATTTAATGTAACATTATATTCCTCATCATCAACATGATTATCATCATAGAAATCGGAAGATAAGGATAGAGATACAACCAAGACTTGAATAGAACTGCAGACTGCAGATTGCAACAAATTCGTGAAGTGTATACAATTATATGTTTAAGGAATGTAACACAAGAAACCAGTTTAGTGGATACCTTCATTTGATGCTATTATTAGATAAAAAGAAAACATTGGAAAAAATGCATAGAGGTATCTCGTCCGTCATTGAGATTTGGGTTTGAATTCCACCGAGGCCGACTTTCCATTCCATCCTTGTGAGTTCGATAAAATAAGTAGCAAATGTGCACGAGGGGGGGGGGGTCGATCTAATCGACTTACCCTGCGAAATTGCTCGCCTTGTACCAAAATTTGAAACCAGTATTAAACAAAACATTGGCGAAAATGCTTGGCATTTCTTATGTTCTGGGATCAAATTCTATCGAGGTCGTCTTTTCCTTTCATTCTTACGGGTTAAACACTGGGTCGATGTAATCGGCTAACTCTCTTCCTTAAAATTGCTGGTGTTGAGGCAAAATTGTGAAGGCGCGTGGCTCAGTGGTTAGACCGTCGAGCTCACAATCATGAGGTAATGAGTTCGATTCCCGGACCGGGTTGTGTGTTGTACTCTCTAGTAAGACATTTTATTTCACGTCGCTCCAGTTCACTCAGCTGTAGAAATGAGTTGCGACGGCACTGGTACCAAGCTGTAATCAGCCTTTGCCTTTCCCTTGGATAACAACGGTGGCGTGGAGAGGGGAAGCTTGTATGCGTGGGCGGTTGCTGGTCTTCCATAAACAACCTTGCCTGGACTCCTGCCTAGGATGGTAACTTCTAGGTGCAATCCTACCTCTGCCAAAGTTTGAAACCATTATTAGACAAGAACATAAGTTCAAATAATTCGTTCAGAAGACATAGCTTTTATCACATCATATCCTCTGTGTGTGTGTGTGTCTGTGCGTGTGCGCGTGCGCGTACACCATAAGTTAAAAATTTACACCAGCAATAATTCTACTTTATAAAAAATGAATGCTCAATGCAAGAATATGAAAACTTTGTCATATTCTAGATGAATCTTTATTACTTTCCTCTTTGTACGAGTCAGTGGTGCTTGTTTTTTTTATTGTTTTGTTTTGTTTTGTGTTCTTTTACGAAATCAGCTAGCATGTACATATATAGTGAGAGTTTAACCTTTTAGTTTCTTGAATATACACAAATACATACGGGTTCACGCACGCGCG
>NC_068984.1:28092057-28096225 GCF_001194135.2 Octopus bimaculoides
AGAACAATGAATAGAACAAGAAAGGAAAGATGGGAAAGAGAGCAAGAAATAAAGAGAATAAGTGAAAAGAGGAAAAGAAAGAAAGTGAGAAAGACAGATGCTAAAGAAATAAGACTAGAAGGGGAGAACAAGCGAGAGAGAGAGAGAGAGAGAGAGAGAGAGAGAGAGAGAGAGAGAGAGAGAGAAGAGAAAGGAAAAAAGAAGGTGTGCTTTAAATATCGGGTGTTTATTGTCGTAAAGTGTTGTTAGATGTGCAATCTAGATGTTGAATTTCATTTAATACGTGTCAAGGAATTTTAAGTTGGTGTGTCTATGTATGCAACAATCTCTCTTGCAATATCATGCATCGATCTAGTTAATAATGCAAAGTTACGTGCATATAAATATATACGTACCCATATACAAACACACATACATGCATACAATCGAAAGCGCACTTTAATTTTTGTGTATGCGCATATGTGTAATGTCTATGCATTATTATGGATAAAGGTGGAGGCGCAATAGCCCAGTGGTTAGGACAGCGGACTCGCAGTCGTAGGAACGTGGTTTCGATTCCCAGACCAGGCGTTGTGAGTGTTTATTGAGCGAAAACCCCTAAAGCTCCACGAGGCTCCGGCAGGGGATGGTGGCGAACCCTGCTGTACTCTTTCACCACAACTTTCTCTCACTCTTACTTCCTGTTTCTGTTGTGCCTGTAATTCAAAGGATCAGCCTTGTCAAACTGTGTCACGCTGAATATCCCCGAGAACTACGTTAAGGGTACACGTGTCTGTGGAGTGCTCAGCCACTTGCACGTTAATTTCACGATCAGGCTGTTTCGTTGATCGGATCAACTGGAACCCTCTACGTTGTAAGCGACGGAGTGCCAACAACGACAAATTATGGATAAATATGATTAGTGTTGAGTAAATGAGAGGCAATTGTGCGCAGTGTATATGTATGTTGTGAAATATATGTAGAGGTAGCTTGTTCAAATATGTTTGTAGGTGTAAGGCAACTGTGAGCACATGTGCCCAGGGAGTAAGTAGTTACACCTGAATGCCAGTGGGTATGCGCTGTAAGTTCAGTCTATGTGAATAAATAAGGTGCATAAGATAGTTTACCTGGTTTGTGAACTCCGTGCGTTTGTTTGACAGGGTAGCCTGGAGCATAGGAGGGCAAAATGGAGTACAGGAGGTTAAAAATGACCACGAGCTTCCTGCTCGACTGGGAAGACAATTGAGATGAACTATGTGGTGTTATTAATAGTGAGAGCAATGAGTAGGCAATCCAAAAGGAAAGATAATTCTGTTGTTTGAGATATCGGAAATAATGTGGATAGATGACGTGAAGAGATGATGTGTTGTTTAACAGGATGTCTTGTAGGTGTTCAGTGATATGATACGTTAGTCGATTTCTCCAATATATGAGACTAAAAATACAAACACATTTAAGGTCTTAAATGATATTTCTCGTGGTACAAATGAAACAGTCCGTGATAAAGAAAGGATGTTAATTAAATTCAAGAAAGGCAGTAATATTGTGGGCGTAATAGCATGTTTTATACCAAGCTTAGGAGCAGGGAAGGAGAAGATCCGATGTGGGGGTGTAGTAGAGCTACAGGCTAAACTGTTGCGCAAATTAAGGCTTCGTTTAAAGAAAGGGATTAAAGTTTCATAGAATATGGGAATGCGGCAGAGTCTGAATGAAAGAGGCGGAAAGTGTGCACGATGGATTACTGAAAATGTTAGGTATTAAAGTTACAAGAGATGAGGAGGAAGAGCATCTGATGGAGGGCAAGGTAAATGCGGATGTGAGCGCGCAAACGCAGTCAACACTATGGCCGCGGATGTGGGCAATACTTTCCACTAGTCTGGGAATAGCCCCGATGCACGAACTGATAGGCCATCAGATGAAACGTGGTTTCATAATCACGATCATGGTGGTAAATCAATAGGAACTGTGTTGTGGGGATGGAAAATTATCGGGTGTTCTGGGTAAGAAGAGGTAATGTTAAAGGAAGAGTGGCGGTTGAGTAGGTTAGAGATTTTGCCAGTCAATTGTGACAGAGATGTCAAGGATATTTTGTGGGAGGAGATGGTGATGGAATTGAATTCAAGGGTTATGTTAAAAGAATTAATGAAGTTGATAAAGGTTGTGAGCTGAGAATAAATGAGAGAAATGGCATCGATGCAAACCTCTACATGCCTACTATGCAGATCTTGAGAGGAACCAGTGAACTGAACGATTTGAATATCAGCACAAGCAGCAAAACATTTAGCACATCTAGGGCAAACATTAGTTCTCTTAACCACCACAGTGCCCTACTGATAAACTTATCCATATGAAGAGAAACGATTCAATATAAGAACAAAGTTAGAAAAGAGGAGTGATAAGGTGCTAAGCTCAAAGAATTGTACGAAGGTCCAAGAAGTACTTGAAGGTGAGGTGTTGGAAAAGGTGCAGGGTGGGGAGTTTAAGTTTCTTAATATGGGAGAGGAGCTGAAATGGGTGATGGCGATTGAGATGGTTGATGAAATAGATCATGGTCTAGGAGAGTTATGGGATGTTGGCAAGAAGAAAACTGGGAGTGTTGTGGATAGTACGCTTCAATCTGTTGAATCGGAATTGAATGGAGTGAAAGGTGGAGAGTAAGAGAAGTCGGGAGTACTGAGTAAGCAAGGGTGAGCCAGCAGAGGTGGGACTAAGGTAGGATGAAAGTGAAGAAGAAAATCATTTGAGAAGAGATTGTGTTGCAGGCCGTAGTTAAGGGAGACGATGTGGCTTGGCTTGAATACCGAGTCATAATGAGAATATGAGTGATAAGGTGTATGCATATGTGATGGTAGCAGAGACATAGGGATTGTAAAGTAAAGGTGAAGCAGATGTAAATAGGATTTAAAATGTAATATCAGTTTTTGAAAACATTGCTCCACCTTTATTTGAAAATTTAAAATTATTATTTATACTGATAAGTACATATTTTATTCATATAGAACCGTTTCTATGCCTATCTACTTACATTTATTTGTATGCGTGTACTGTGATATACACATATACTCTACATGTTCTCTAATATTTTCCTTGTTCCATCTATTGCAGTCACTTAAAAATTGGAATCAAAAATAATTAGCAGTAACGATTTCTGAATATAAAAACAAGAAACATTATTTTCTCTCTGCTATCTTCTTTTTCACATTGAAGTATTATCATATATTTGCTCATAAAGATATATGTGTATTTACATGTACGTACATATTTATATCCATGTACATGTATAGCTAAATGCTTACATTCAAACGTACACACACTCACACACACACATGGATACATATGTATAACTATATATATGAATTTATATATAATATATATACGTATAATTATATTTATATCTATATTTATATATCACATACATGCGGAAGCACAATGGCCCAGTGGTTAGGGCAGAGGACTCGCTGTCGTAGGATTGCGGTTTTCTACTCCCAGACCGGGCGTTGCAATTTGCAGGCTGTTCCGCTGAGCGGAACCCTCGGAGTGCCACGATTACAGGCATACATACATATTATATAGTACTCGATACAAGATGTAAAGGTAGTTAATTTAATCACTGAAACATTAGCTTCAGATATTAAATTAACAATTGCTTAATTTTTCACAAGTTTTGCATGTCTTTGAATAGTTTTCATGACTTTCATGCATGCATGCATGTATGTGTATGCAAATATACGTATGCGCTCATGCATATATATATATATATATATATATATATATATATATATATATATATATATACACACGTATATATATACATATATGTACATACACACAAGGATACACATTTATATACATATATGTGTGTATGTATATATGCTCACACACACAAGTAAATTGTTACGCAGATAAATGTTTGCATACTGCGCACATTGAATGTATGTTTACATATATATGTGTGTGTGTGTGTGTATATATGTGTTTATCTCTCTCTTCCTCTCCCTTCCTCTCACCTCTCCCTTTCTCTTTCTCTCTCTCTCTCTATATATACATATTTGTATGTATATATATACACACACACACACACATATATATATATATACATGCATACATATATATATATATATACATATACATACATATAAATATATATACATACATACACACACATACCCACACACATGTACATGTACAT
>NC_068984.1:28096235-28098462 GCF_001194135.2 Octopus bimaculoides
ACACACACACACACACATATATATATATATACATGCATACATATATATATATATATACATATAGGCGCGCGCGCGACCTTGTAACCAACGTTATACTGCAAAATTACAAGTCACAGAGCATACTTCAGACAACGAATGTAATGCACAAATCTCGATGTAAACATGAAAGGTGTGAACTTAATGACTGAAACTGTTACATTGGACACACAAGTACGACACTTTCACGTCGGTTGATCAAGCAGTTACAGCAAGAAACCATTACAGAACATTACAAAACATTATAAAACAGTTCACGGAACAAAATTAGATGACAAAAAATAATCGATAGCTCTACTATTCTACATAGAAATTCACAAAAAGAAAAAAAAAAGATGGCGTTTGAAAGCTTTATTAATATTAAAGCACAAACCGAAAATCAACACAGTGTTACAGAACACATAACGAATATCAGAGGTTAATTTTTAAGGAATTTGAATTCCAGTGACGAAACTTATCTCCGTTATAATCCAGTTCTCCTACTCTTTTGCTACCAATTGCAAAACAGGCCAGATGTATGCCTAGTACTAATATTTCATTTCTATGTTGAGTTCTGTTTTTCATATTATTTTCTTAGACCTTTATTTTAAATTTGAAACACTAAGATCAATTGCAGTTTCAAACAATGATTTTTTAAATCTATTAGCAACGCTGATAAATTAAAAATATCAGTTTCAAACTACAACTGAACTAAGTAAAATTAATGTTCAAATTTTAAGATAAAGTACTAATAAGGTAATCTGGAAAATGTTTCATAAAAAGATGAACTTAAATTAAAGAGAGTGGTTTCTAAAATACAACATAATTGAATGAAAAACCGTATACATATGCACAAATATATACGCACTGACACTATATTTACGCATGTATTTAAACTTATGTGTATGTACGCAAGTGCATGCACACACACTCATATACACATACAACATACATATGTATGTATGTATACGTACGGAGCCGCCAATCTGTGTTACCCGATGACGATCTGGGTGCAACATCCCCAGGGCTCATGCATCTGTAGAGTTACGAAAAGCACACGATCAAACTCTTTTCACTGGTGCTACTACAAATAAACAGCCTTCCGTTCAGCGTGCATGACTTGTACCTTACGTTCTTGTCGAAACCACGTCTCATAATGGTCTCTGTTACTTTGAGCTATTCGGGGTTGGCCTCCAATATCCTACTGAGGTTGACATTGATTTTCTTTTGAAACTGATGGACGTTCGTGAGTTCTACCGACGTCTGATTGCTGAAAATGATTTTTTCTCCAAACTGTGTACGACATATCTCTTGTGTATGACATATCTCCTTCATATCTCCAATGTTTTCTGACTCCGAACACGACACCGCTGCTGAAACTTCGATCACAGACTTATTGTGGCTGTCTATGAGCACGATGTTTCATTTTGTTAGGTTGAAATCTGCCATAGTGATGTCGCCGATGGAATTGGAGTTAAAATTCGGCGTATAACAGATAACATTACGTTAGCTCGTCTTCTATTCATAGCCCATTACAGATGTGTTCACAAATTCTCGACGCATCCTATAAAGACATACATTCTTTCTCACTTTCCCTCTCTCTCCCTCCCTCCATCCCCTCCTTTCCCATCTCTCTCCCTCTCTCTCTCTCTCTCTCTCTCTCTCTCACACACACACAGTTATGTGCAATCATATTTACACGTGAGCATGGAAAGGCGGCACGCTGTAGAAATTGTCTCAAGAGCAGGAATTCTCCGTAGTTTCAAACACACAACTAGGCTGTGAACGACGTCAAGATTCTTACATTTTTATGTTGTTAGCTTGCCAAAGTTTTCTACACGTTATCAAGCGTATTATTTGCTATTCTAACATAGCAGCAAACACCTCTTAGTGGTCGTGAACGACGACTCACTACACGTCGCTGGGGAAGCCTAACGGCGCAGGAACGCGTGCTTCCTAATGTCTGATGACGTCAAGTTTGCAACTGATTCCCTACCATATTTGCAGCCCAATCATCGTAAACTACTATAACAATAAAAGTATAGTTGTATGTGTGTGCACAGAGAAAAATATATTTATGTATGTACGTATGCATTTATATGTGTGCATGCATATATAGATGTACAAACAGACGTGTATATATATATATATATATATATATATATATTGTTGTACTTGGGGATGGTCATATTGCCAGTTTAGCCAATAAAAA
>NC_068984.1:28098472-28101932 GCF_001194135.2 Octopus bimaculoides
AGGTTGCATTGCCTGGATATAGTTCGGCAGGCTGTCTATTGACATTCTGTATGTATGTATGTATGTATGTATATAAATATATATATATATATATATATTGTCAGATGTCAAAATGATTGCAAAGCAACATGAATACAACGCCCGGTCTTGCAATCGAACCCACGATCTCGAAATCGTGAGTGCCACACCCTAACCACTAAGCCATTAAAAATTAAAGCAGAAGCTTGATAAAGAAACGAACAGATAATTTACACACGGGAATATATACATATATATGTGCTCTCTCTCTCTATGTATACACACACACATACGTATGCATGTATGTATAGATGTATGTATGTAGTTGTGTGTGTATGTTCACGCGCGCGGATGCGCGTTGAAAAAGCATTAACATATGTCCGACTAATTTTTAAACACAAGCTTGACTGAGAGAACTGTAGGAAGGGTGATTAAAGAATGAAATGTAGCTCATATGCTGCAATTTTTGTTCAAGGCATAACAACTTTTTACACCATCTTGAATGACGCTATATAAAGCAATATCTGTATAACAACAAAACAAGGATGGTAAATATGATAGCTATGGTAATGATGATGATGATGATGATTCCACTAGAAAGTGTATAGAAAGTGTATATTTTTATAGAATTCCTTATTTGTTAGACTAAATCCGTTGTCAGTTTTAATACCACCGTTAGCTGGAGTTCAGTGACTTTATCTGACTCATCCGCATTCTAGCAAGATTTGATCAAAGTTTCAAAATAACTTCTTTTCAACATTTTGAGAGGCTCTGAAGAAGATCATGAGAACTGATTCCATTGTCTATGTCATGTAAATTATTTTTTAAATCAAAGTGTTAATAACAAATACAATGGAACCATTCTGCTTCTTTATTTGGTTCTCAACACACTTTTGTTATCACTGCCATCAATTCTAAAAATTTCTACATTAGATCAGGTGGATACTGGAAACTGACAGTAACTGTCGCTTGAAATTTAATTTACACTACGATTAGTGGATTAGATTAACATGATATACCATTTTCTTGAAATCAAATATAATTTCACACCATGAAATAATAATATAAGTGAAATGTTTTGCTGTATCTTCCTGTAAGAGTAAGGCGCGGATGTAGCTCTCAACTCCATGGCAACCTAGGTTCTTACGATTCTGATAAGTTAAGGAAAAAAAAAGACAATATCAAAAATCACGATTTTTAATCTTATTGAAATTACGTTTTCTTTTTGCTTTATTCTTTTAAACTTAATTTCTTACATGCAAAACTAGTCTTGAAGTAAAATTTAATTAAAGAGTAGAACAATGATTACATTTTACTGATAAATAAAATAATGTAAGAAGCAATTTTAGATTTTTTTTCATTTTTGTATGTGTTTATATGGAGGGGAAGTATTTGATATAAAAGCATGTAAGAGTGAGCAAAACGCAGAGAAAAAATATGTAATAATGATTGATCCACTATGGAAAGTGAACGTCAATAAAACGATACAAGCCATACACGAGAAAAAAAAAACAAAAACATAAAGTCATGTAGAAATACACCGCCACGAAAAAGCTGTCACCTTCAAGAGAGTAGGTTATCTATGTAAAGAATCAAACTATATAAAACTATGGCAGAATGGACAATCTACAGTGGAATATACAAGGTAAATAGAGAACAAAAGACGGTGTAATTCGTATGAATTCGAAAATGTTCAGAGTGGGCTATCCTTCTACCAACCGGTCGAATTGTAACAACGGGAAAGACAAAGAATATCAAAGAGTTGAGCTAAGCTAAGAGTATTGTCTGTAGAAATTTTCCCTTATATATTTAAAGGTTTGTAGCAGCTCCTTTAGATCACTAATAAAGCCCTTACAGGTGTAATGCTATGCTTTGCAGAATCTAGTGACGTGCTCCACATGTTTAGATATAAGACCTCAATTTTATAAAATTAATGGTTCCATACTTGTTACAGATTAACGTTACATATCATCCATACCTTAAAGTAAATTATATTAACAGTTATTGAAATTCACTCCCACTGCATGTGCGAAAATACATTTATATGCATGTAGGCATCTTGAGAGAGTCCTTTAGAAATTCTGTTAATGATCTTCTCATTTGTCCACTGAATAGACAGGGATTCCTCGGAGCAGAGTCGGCATCTACTGGAAATGATATTGTATAGTTTTGCGTGCCTTACTATGGCCAAAGTTATGCTACACTTAATTTTATCTACCTTCAGTCGCCACACAAAATCGGCCAAACATGTTGAATGTCTTTTATTGATTCTCTTGAAGTTGGCGACATGATTGTGATACCGATTCTTAAACGAATCGATCGTTTTCCCGATGCAAACATACGACCCGCCCCTTGTGTGCACGGTACATTTATATACAAGGTTTGTACTCATACAGAGGTTCCTCAACTGACCTTTTAATTTCTCTCTGCATGAGCATTTATTATATTTATTTGTATACATGGCAGTTCTGACTTCATTTTACGACGTTGTATCTGTGGTAGCTATATCATAATCATTTCTACTATCACAATTTGGCCGTATTTGTTGCTTTCCATTGCGGTTTATATCTCCTTCGTTGGTATTTAGATGCGCATGTTTGCTATATCCAGTAGCTGGGTTATTGAACTGTTGTCGCATTTTACTATTGTTAATGCGGTACATAATGAATTTGAATAATTGTCAACGTAATTTACTTTAAGGTATGGACGAATTAAGTTTAGCTTTAACCTCCCTATTCTTATGAACACCAAGTAGCTATTTAATTCGCTATGTGAACGTGTGTGCACGAAACCACACCTGTGTGTATGCTTACATCTTTGAAGATGCTTGTATGAGCGAGTGTCTATGCGCCATCCAACTTGCGCGAGGGTATTCATATACCCTTATCTGTTAACAGTTATTTTTAATACTTTTCTCGCTGTATTGCGTGTTCGTTTCTTTTTTGCATCTGTTAATTTATTTTTGATCTTCTATATAAATGACGATATATACCGTTGGTATATTATCGGACCCAAATTCAAATTGACATCTATAAAATTAAACCTTATGTCAATTTTCAATGGAAATAGACAAACCTTGACCTTAAAATAATTTGAAGAACTTTTCCGGGATTTCCAAGTTTACATTACTAGATTTATGCACAATAAAGAGAGTGTAGCACCACAGCTCCGGAAATTCGCTATTAATACATTTTAAAATTGAAATTCCCACTAAACCATTTACTCAAACGGAATCGCTGGAACCTACAATAAAGTGAAACTCATCTGGTCTATCTTTTCTTATCCTGCATTTTCCTTCAAACTCAGTTATACATCCTCTAGCGCCTAGTATAATCTCTATTTCTTTTTTTAGATGAGCTGGAGATTTCTATTGCCAATGTTAATGCTTTATAAGTGGAGGCGCAATGGCTCAGTGGTTAGGGCAGTGGACTCGCGGTCGTAG
>NC_068984.1:28102199-28109025 GCF_001194135.2 Octopus bimaculoides
AAAGGGTCAGCTTTATCACACAGTGTCACGCTGAATATCCCCGAGAACTACGTTAAGGCTACACGTGTCTGTGGAGTGCTCAGCCACTTGCATGTTAATTTCACGAGCAGGCTGTTCCGTTGATCGGATCAACTGGAACCCTCGACGTCGAAAGCGACGGAGTACCAACAAAAATGCTTTATAATGTAAAGTTGGATCAATTGATGCAAAGTAATTTAGATATATCTAATTGTATAAATTTAATCAGTTTTTTTATCCTTGATATCAGCAAACCAACTTATAACTTCATATGAACTAGACAATAAATTAAGTTTAATTATGTTTCTAAGTTTAGGTATGTGCTTGTCAATAATAAGTTTACTAATTTTGCCTATATCCGATTTAGAAGGGGATATAAGCCTGACAAAGTGATTAGTAAAGTTGGACTTATGAACTTCGGATTAATTCTAGGAGTTTTAGTAACGTAGATTATGTTCTATCTTCTAGATGCAATCCCTTTACTATTTTTTATACCTGTAAGCTAATATTCAACAAGTTATTTTCAGAAATTACATAATAATTTTTCAGACATTCTCTCCTAACCAAAGAATTGAGTTTATAATCCAAATGGTATGTATTATCGGTTTTATCCGCGACTTTTTTCGTAGCTCCGTTACTAAAAGGTGTAATTTGTTCATCTTACGTATAGGGAATCGACGGAAGTTTATGTTCCGGATTACATTCCATTGTTCGTCTTCAAAGCTCTCGAGTTGTAGTGTAGTTGGTAGAATCCTCTGAGATTTAAATATCTACTTTAATCCTTCATCGTTATTGATCAGATCATCGTCCTTCGCCTTTCTATCAAAATGATACACCTGCCTATCATGCGGCATATGAAAGAGTTCGTTTTATCTTAACAATTCTGAATGTTTTCTATCATTCGATGTGGTCAGCAAAATCTGGATATTATATTAGAGTGTTCATATGATACTTGCCCGATTTCAAACTCCTATTCTTTTACGTTATATATATATGTGTGTGTGTGTGTATGTGTGTGTATGTACTTTATTCTTCTATTCTTATACTTGTTTCAGTTATTTGACTGCGGCCATGCTGGAACACAGCCTTAAAGGGCTTTAGTCGAAGAAATCGATCTCTTTGTAAGTACTTATTCTATCAGTCTCTTTTTCTGAACCGCTAAGTTACGGATCATAAACACACCATCATCAGGTGTCAAGTAATAACAAGTGGACACATGCACACACACACACACACACGCACACACACACACACACACTCACTCATATGACGAGCCTCCTTCAGTTTCCGTCTACCAAATCCACTCACAAGGCTTTGGTTGACCCGAGGTTATCTAGTAGAAGACACTTGCCCAAGGTGTCACGCAGTGGGACTGAACCTGGAACCATACGGTAGGGAAACAAGCTTGTTACCCCACATCCACGCCTGCGCGCGCGCGCGTGTGTGTGTGACGGACAGGGTGGTCATAGCTGAAATCATTTTATGATAGATATACTGAGACAGGGTCAGGTTGGGGTTAAGCAACAGCTAGAGCATAAGCTATCAACAGTTTCCTTGTGGTTGCTTGATCTGTTAAAATTGCACAATTACAACTAGCAGCTGAATGACCCTCATATTATAATCTGCTATCTTTAGAAACGACACATTCAGCAATGTAGTCCCTGGTGTACAAAAAGATAAAGGTTGGAGTGCCTTTCATCACAGATTTTACTCAATCAGTGTTGACTCGGTGCTAAACAACAAAACCTAGGGTAGGAATGTTTAATTTTCCCCCCTATTCTACCTAAACTTACGGCAAATACCTTAGGCCATCTACTTAACTGCAATTTAAAATTTTACCTATCTTCAGAATTAACCAATTTCCTATACGAATCTGAACTTATTTTTCATGCGCTTCTAACAAATAGCCCTACTCGAAATCAAACCAGGACTGTTTAAGCTTCAAAGTCAAAACTACTGGCAAATGATATCATATTTGATTATATTCCTGAACTCTGAACACCTTCAGATATATTTTTTTCCCAACTACTCATCATTAAAGTTAGTTTTTGATAGGTGTTGACGGACAAAAAGAAATGTTCAATTTATGCACCGAAAAGACTTATAGAATGTTCTAGAATCCAGAACATTTTTAGTGAGACTATAAAAACCTCGAAGTTCATTTCTCTATCAAGATTATTCTTGTCGCTAAAGGCTATGATCTACGTTAATAAGAAATTTCAACTCTCATCTTTTGGAAATGTCATTAAATTTCATTCATACACATAACACATGAAATTACAAAAAATTGTATTAATGTACATGTATATAAAAAGGCTAATGTATATAAAAATGTAATGTCTATCAAAATGTAATGTATATAAAAATGCTAATGTATATAAAAATGCTAAAGATAATTCTTTGTTCCCTACATTTTTATTGCTATAGAATCTTCAATAACAAACAAATACAAGCTTAATCACCAGATTTATAATTTTATATTCTTTTATATTGTTTTATTCGAACTTAGGTTTTTAACCAGTACTTTTTAAAAACTTTGCAAGTAAAATTGATCCCACAATTTCCTAAACTATTTTTCTAGGGTAATATGCTAAAGTAAACAAAGTATACGCTGATTTTCTAGCATTAGCACTAAGCCTTAAATTTGGAGGATCAATAGAATCGATTACATCGACGTCGAAGCTAAACTAATACTTATTTTATTGACCTCAAAAGGATAGAAGGCCAAGTTTATCGCAAATGCATTTGAGCTCAAAATGAAAAGATATGTGTCTCAAGAAGCAGAAGGCATTCCGCTGATTCAGTCAAAGAGCCTAGCTATAAGTGAATATCTTATTGCAGTAAGTGGGGCAGTCGCAGGCGTGGCAGAGTGGTAAGAAGCTTGCTCCCCAACAACATGGTTCCAGGTTCACTCCCACTGCGTGGAACCTTAGGCAAGTGTCTTCTATAGCTTAGAGCCGGCCAAAGCCTTGTGAGTGGATTTTATAGACAGAAACTTAAAGAAGCCTGGCACGTGCATGTATGTCTGTTTTTTTCTTTTACTTGGTTCAATTATTTGATTGCGGCCATGCTTGAGTACCGCCTTGAAGGGTCTTAGTCGAAGAAATTAACCCCAGGACTTATTCTTTGTAAGCCTAGTACTTATTCTATCGTTCTATCGGTCTCTGCAAAAGAAACTTATGGAGTAAGTACTAGGATTACAAAAACTAAATGTCCTGGGATCGATTTGTGCCTGTATTTGTCCCCACACCATCGCATGGCAGCCAAGGCTAACGTGTTTACGTCCCCGTAACTTAGCGGTTCGGCATAAGACACTGATAGAATAAGTACTAAGCTTACAAAGAATAAGTCCTGGGTTCGATTTGTTCGGCTAAGGGCGGTACTCCAGCATGGCTGCAGTCAAATGACTGAAACAAGTAAAAGAATATATATATATATATATAATAATAAGTACGAGCGTTAAACACTTTCGGTATGCAGATTAGGGACTCCTTCATAGAGTAACTGCTGCATTTGTTGAGTATATAAACAGTTTGGCTGCTTGTTTGTCTGGAGACTGTCAAAATGATGTGAACGCCTCTCATGAGAACCCGTTGAGGTTCGCGAAATCTATTAAGGTTGCCATGTTTATAATTATACCATATGTTACATATGAGATATATATGGGTACAGGATGTCACCAACGGTGCAAATGAGATGAGATACGTAAACGAATGAGGAAAAAACGAGTGAAATACGTAAACAACAAGCAGGACAGACATATATATGTATATATATATTTATTACATAGAAAAATGCGAGCATAAACAGTAATATTCTTAAGAGGAATTTCAACGATGTTTCGTGGTCTGCTACCACAACAACTCCTTTATAGGATCCAGTTAGCTCAAGACATCATCAGGAGGAACCACGTCCGGTTTCGGCCCCTACTCCTCTACCGTTTTGATGTGGCGGGGCCACCCCTTTTCGGAGGTGTCTTCAGCTCTGGTGTTGGGTGCATGTCTTCTTTCACTGTTTGTGACTGTTCTAATTCAACTGTGGAATGTCCCTCGCTATGGTTATTTTTCAGGAGGTTCTGGACAAGTTATTACACCTGGAAAAGTATAGGGTAAGCTATTACTTCTAGTTAAGTAAAGAATAAGAAACTCCTTAAAATATTGCAGCAAAGTACGCCAGTTCTTCTAAGTTACAGTTCTCATCTTTTTAATTTATTGTACAAACCTGTTCAGCTAATTTGTAAGTTTGTCTAATTAGTCACTTTTTTCTGTATTTCAGGTAGTAAATTAGCCAAATTCTGCTTAAATAAGTATAGTGTTATTTGTAAACTATAATAAAATAATTTTTTATATTCAAATTTTAATTTTAGCTGCAATATTTTAAGTTAAAAGTTTCTTATTCTTTACTTTACTAGAAGTAATAGCTTGTCCTGTTCTTTTCCAGGTGTAATAACTTGTCCTGTACTTTTCCAGGTTTATAACCTTAAGAATATTACTTTTCATGCTCACATTTTCCATGTAATCCATGATTTTTCCAGGCATTACTGTTATAAGGTAATTAATAATGTGTCAATTAATAATTTAAGATTTTAACTTATAAAATACTGAAAGATAATATTTCAATTTTTCCATGTAAGTGATGATAATATTTCAATTTTTTTCATGTTTAATTTGAATATATGTTGTGATTGAATTATATGATGTTACTCATCCACACCAAATTAATGGCGGGGAATGTTACCATGTTGTTGGTTGCACCATGGCTCTCCGAAAGTTACAAACAACAAGACCCCAAAACCCACCAGTTACCAGGCTCCCTTAAGTAACCTAGATTTTGAGTTGGGGATAATAGCACTAACTGCTACTAATCTCGATCTATCAATAATTATTTAATACAACAGTAATTAAAAAAGCATATCAGATATACACAAGTTAAAATTACCTACATCCCATTAATATAAATTTGATTTATGAAAAATCCCTTTTAATTAATTTAGAAATTTAAAAAGTAAATTTAAAATATAAGCACTTTTAACCAGTGCCTTTTCTGGGCAGCCTTACTACATGCCAGAAAAGGACTGCTCATAGAGACACGGCCAAAATTGACTATATTCCTACCTCAATAAATTTAGATGCGCATATCTGAAGCATATAACACATTAATGAACTAGCGTGATTAAATAATTAACTAAAAGGAAAAGGAAGGCAACTAAAAAGGAAAAGCAAAAGAAGCAGAAAGCAAGTTAATTAAAGTTGAAAGAGAAAATTAATAATGAAAGTTAAACCTACCCTAATTCAACAGCATATTCAAAATAACTTTATTAAATACTTAATTAAAAAAATAAAATATACTAAATGTGAGGTCGACCTCGGTGGAAATTGAACTCAGAACGAAATGACAGACGACATACCGATAAGCATCTTACACGGCGTGCTAACGTTTCTGCAAACCCGCCGCATTAGAATATGAACATTCATTTTAGAAATATATTCTTATCTTAACATTATAGCTTGGGGTGTTACTTCTTACTTCTTCACTTACTGACAATAAATTTCATGACATTTCACCTCATAACTTTTTCTACTAATTTTTGTTCAATGCGACTAACGATTCTGAATTCCCCATGCATTTTTCTATTATTTAAGACTAAGAAAAGTTTACTTTTATTTTTAAATAAAAAGATTTATGTTAATTGAAGATGAATAGGTGCCTTACTGCCCCCACCCCCTTGAGATCGCAGATATTTTAATGTAACTTTTTACTACTGAACCAAATCTCAAACTATTTATGCCAAAGTGTAGCTGAGGAGGTGTCCTTTTTAAAACTGTTAACAGTTTGCAATTCAGTTGAGAACTGAATTAGTAGTGAAGCTTGGAAACTACTGCGATTGACGAAATGGTGGACTTAAGAATATGTTCAACCACTACCGTGGTTGAATGATATATGAGAAATAACGAAAAAGAAAAGTTTATACTATTAGTTCCTACGTACGTTTCACTATTGCGATCGCTTGGAACTCTGCATTGGATGTTCCAAGTGCATTTGAATTCTTAACCAGAACAGTAACCAGAGAACACTTAAATGCATTCATGTACAGGGATCTAATGTGCGTGGAGCTCTAAACTTAACTGTAGCAGTCCTGTATCTATTTGTACACACATGATACAATATATATATATATATATGTATGTATATTTATATATACACACAAGAAAGGAAATGAATTTCCTATACGGAACAAAAGTTGGCACTCATTAGAAGTAAGAGACTATAAAGTAATATAGGTTTCCATGAAAAGGCAATTTCCGAGATAATGACAATCGAAACACATTATTTTCCTCAATAGATTTTTCGAAAAGCATAACCCCTCACACGAAATATACAATATGGTATATAATATATAATATATAGATACTAAAAATTTATAATAATACGTTCTTCTTCAATGGTAAGAACTATATCCAAATTAAAGGCACGGCTATGGGGACGAGGTTTGCCCCCGTTTATGCGAATTCGGTGATGGGTTACTTGGAACAAAAACTCTACCAGGAAATAGAGGAGAGATATAACACCGAATTTAGGAAGCTTATAGAAAAAGCATGGAAGAGATACCTGGACGATTGCTTCATAATCTGGACCAAACGTCAAAGCATTGTGGAAGAATTTAACACCCTCCTGAACAACCTACACCCATCCATCCAATTCACAAAGGAGATGAACAGTAGCAAATTACCATTTCTAGATATAATGGTAATTAAAAAGAACACCGCCATTACCACAGATATATATTACAAACACACAGACACACACC
>NC_068984.1:28110086-28110347 GCF_001194135.2 Octopus bimaculoides
TATATATATAAAATGCAAAAATACATTCGCATAAGATCATTTGATCTATATATTAATATAAATAGATAGATAGATATACATAAATACACACACACACATACACACATACACACATACACACACACACATATATATATGAGAGATACTGGTATCGAGAAAATTTATCTATCTATCTATCTATAGATAGATATCCATATATGCATATTATATGTATATATGTTATATATATATATATATATATATATATATATATATATATAT
>NC_068984.1:28110431-28115657 GCF_001194135.2 Octopus bimaculoides
CATACACACACACACGCGCACACACACACACACACACACACACACACACACACACACACACACAGAGATTTATCAGCCAGTAAAAACAATTCACCGAAATAAAATTATCTTATCGGAAACTAGAATTTCAAAGCAATATTTTTTTAATGGCGTCAAACTGTTTTATAAGTGTCTGGTTATATAAATTTGTCACAAACCGTTACAGAGGATTGTTATATTTCCTATCATAGATTGTTTGCCAAGCCTTTCCCTGACAACCCTTTTCGAAGAACTGCGTTAAAAATGTAAATTATTTTTTCCCTCCTATCTAGTCTTTCTTTAGATTCTATAGAAAGTCATTTGCTAGCGGGCTCTATCATCTTGAATCAAAGTCATATTAGCGACTCTTGGTGATAGAGATACTGACCTTTATATTGCTATCTGTTTACATTCTTAAACAAAGCGAAACATGCCAATACAAAGAGGGAGAATATGAGATACAATACAAATGTAAGATTTCTTTCTCATAGTCCCACTTTTTGCATATGCACGTTTTGTTTTATTTTTGTAAACATGTTTTCACTATCAACAATAAAATTAATTTGATTCCACTCATTATTTTACTAACAGTTACTTTTGGTTTTTTAAACTTTTACACGGTGCTTTGATTTGTTTGCCTTATACATCTTCGCTTAAATATTTTAATCTTTGCTTTTGGAAATCTTCATGAATATGCGTATTATTCTTCCTGCAAGACAAGGTGGGAACTTCTTTGTTGTCGCTCGACTCATTAGAAATAGCAGAAACGTATCTCTCATTTAATGCCCTACTGGTTTCTTTTTTAATACAGAGATGCAATGAATTATGTAGATCAAGATGCACAAAGCCCATTAGAAGAACGGGACTGTTAAACAACAACAACGACGACGACAGGTGAAGGTAGTCATATATGTAATGATAAATTTTTTGTATAAATAAGAGGAGGAAATGTCGTTGGAATTATTGAATTTGAACAACTTGACCTTGTGAGAGAAATGCATGTAGAAGTCAAACATGACAACTATACTTAAACCGAATACATATATGTTTTTGATACCAAAAATAAACTTGCTTAAAAGACTTACTTGAGAATTTATTGACTGTTCATCAATTTGGTATATAAGTTCATTCAATGACTCATCTCCCACATTTGTGGGAAAATGTTTTGTAGATCTGTTGGTGATGGCAATTTTATTATTAATTAAATGGGCACTAAACATACATATTCTAGGGAGAAAGAAATTTTAATTTATTAATATTATACTCTTAGTGATGAAAAGAAATTCTTATTGTAATCATTAACTTTGATCAAGAAATGCTGGGTAAACAACCTGCGAATTTAATGATTTATTAATTAAAAATAGACTGGAGGTGGGGGAAGTAACCCCCATCTTTTGGACGTTGGATTTTTTTAAATTTACATTTGCCAAACAGTTACTCAAACATTACGCTTATTGATAGCCTTTTAAAATTCTTATCACCAGTGTGTTGTTAAACAACTCAAATCCCATCCATCCTGTTTTTTTAAAAGTGATATTAGAAAATCACAAGGCATCACTTACGTAATCTCTGCCAACGTAATTTCTGCTCTGATTTACTATCAAATATTGGTTTCAAATTTTGGCACAAGGCCAGCGACTTCGGGGGAGTGAGTAAGGCGATTACATCGACCCCAATGTTCAACGGGTACTTATTTTATCGACCTCGAAAGGATGAAAGGCCAAGTCGATCCCGGTGGCGCTTGAACTCAGAACGTAAAGACGAATGAAATGCCACTAAGCATTTTGCCAGGCGTGCTAACGATTCTACTTCCTCTCCGCCTAATTTTTGATACTATAAAATATTACAATTATTTTTTATCAAATGCTAACATTCGTGATATTTAAGTCACCATAACACAAAGGGAAATACAATAAAGCGATTATAACTTCAATGTATAATATCGGTGTATGATCGTGGGAATTAGAATATTGTTTTCTCCATAGTGAGAAAAGTTTATAAGTACCAACACGATCAATATATAAATATATAAATATATTTAAGTCACTTATATTCAAGAAACACTATTCAAGTGTGACGTTAACTGCTTAAGACCAAGGCTGGAAATAATAATTCAAAAAGTCAATATTTTTGAAGGCAGAGATGACATCAAGAAATACCATTAAGATATTCTACACCAGCGTAAGTTTGGTTCATTCTTCAACAAAATTAAAGTGTTCTTTGAATGTCGACATAAAAATGAGTAGTTATTTGACTAATAATGAAAAATATTTTATATTGATATCATATTCGCGTTTATATTTTATAGAAATTAAGTACAAATTGTTTTAAACTCTTATATGCAATGCTATTCACACACTTGAGTAACACAATGTAGTTGAAAGTCAATCGTAGCATATGAAGCATGCAGTCTCTGAAAGAGTTCTACACAATGTAGGGCTTGTAGTTATGTATGCTACTTCTGCTACTTTTCATAATATATTACCTTTCAATTTGCTTCGGTTATGCATCTTAATGCAAACTATGAAATTTCACAGTGGAAACAGTTGAACAAAATATTTAGTTAAAGAATGAAAAACAAAAACGAAAAAATCTTGGATGATCGGAGGGAAATAGGTGTTGCATATTTGGATTTCTTAATTTATAAACTTGTAATTTGATGTGGTTTCAGGATAACAATTAGTTACTATATGGTAAACGATTTCTCAAAATCATGTAAACTTATATTATTTATCATGCTACTGGTGAGCATAATACAGCAATGGTTAATTATGTAATGGCTAAGTCAGTGTCTAGGTATTTAATTCTGAAGCAATTTTCTCTCCTTATTCCACTTCTTTTGGAAGATGAATGGAAAATATTTTACAATTCCATCCTTCTTGCTATAGATCATATAGGTGAAATGTTCAATACTATGTCGCTACAAATCGTATGCTAAAATTGAAAGGGTTCATAAGATATGATTCGTCTATTTCATTTTCGGTTATGTTCAATCCATAGTTTTCCGATTTTTCTTTTAGTTTGCAATTTTAACAACAATCTATTATTTCACCTTTCTTCACCGAGCCTATGAATCTTATAGGAAATAAATTTTTATTTGATTCATGATAAAATTTATGTAAACTAACACATATACTTGGAGTCCTTTGAATTAAGGACCTCAAATATTTTGTCGAATATTTTGTGAACATAAATTTTCTAGAGATCAAATTTTATAAAATGTGTTTTAGAAGAAACTAGATATTGTAAAAATAAATATGAAACATTCATTTATTTCTCATTTTTCACTGCAAGTATTCAAATCAATTTAATTTTCAGATTTGTTATTGTGACAAGAAAAAATTGGGGAATAAGATCTGTCGTAATATCTCCATCTTGTTTCTTTTACTTTTGATACTTTATTCCCTTTCTAATCACACTTTTTATGTCACCTATGTGCAGTAAATTTCAGAAGACATTCACATACAAAGTGCTTTATGCAAAATATAGAGTTTATGCAGTTGCGTTAAGCATACTTTAAAATTGGATTTCTTTTCTTGTCTTTTCTACAATGACCTGTCTTATTAAAGAAAGCGAAAACCCCCAAATTATTCTGATTTCCTTTCTTAAAGAATTATCAAAAAATTATACGAAAAGAAAAACAAATTAAACAAATACTCTACTTTCAATAAAAAGGATTCCATGAAAGATATGGACAGAAATGTTACTTTCAAATGATACGGAACTGTATTTAACGTGTAAAAAAAAAAAAAAAAAAAAAAAAATTAGAAAGGAGAGAGGATCATATCTATGGAAGACTACTGCATCGAGAATTAAGAGGTGACTTGATGCTAACACGCTCAATCATTCTTTTAAGCTATTACACATCTGTATGTTTGCTGAAAATTTATATATATATCAGTTATGCAACTCAGAAGATATATAGCAAAAGGAATTTGGTCAAAAATTAAAATATGTCATTGAGAAAATGTTGAAAGTGCTATGAACTTCTGAGCCTTAAAATTGACACTTAGCCATTAAACATTACGGACGGTTTCGCAAACTTGAACTTAAACACTCGTTTTTCCTGATTAAAAGAGTGAAATTACGGTATGAACACATTGCACGGACATTCTTCTGAAATGTGTGTGCGAGTGTGTGTGTGTGTGTGCGTGTGTGTGTGTGTGTGTGTGTGTGTGTATGTGTGTGTGTGTGCGTGCGTGATGCGTGTGTGCGTGATGCGTGTGTTCGTGTGTAATTTGTAGAGGCAGCAAATATAACCTTTACATCACCGAGAAGTTACATATATTAATTTTCTCAGCGCATTTACTCATTATGAACAAAGAAACATTCTGTCTTCCTGCAAACTCAGTTTCAGGCTCCAACAACTCTCTCATACTCTGCAATCCCAATCTCAACATCCATTTAGTTTATAACATTTAAACCATGTACAAACCGATAACTTAAATATAACAACGCAACAGTAACGAAAACAAAAAAGAAACCAACACACCAAATCCGCCACAAGAGACACCAAACCTCCTTCTTCTTAACCCTACCCACCACGCATAACGAAACCACCAATCACTCGTGCTTATAGCTACGTAACAAAACTCGCAAATACAACATAAATGCTCTACAATATACAAGGCTGCAATAATGCTGTAACAATGACTCCTATAAAGAACTTAAATTCACAAACCACCCACTAATTAATACAACTGATTGCAGCCCCAAATCACATGCTGCTGCTCAAGCTTATTCTTTTCTGTGAAATACAGAATGATGCTACAACACGTCATCCCAAAACGTTACATTGCACTTAAAGGACAATTGCAGCTTCAAGAGGTTGTGATAACCTCAGTATTGTTGCGTTTTAAGTGTTCATATAATTCTATCTATTTATCTCTCTTCCTTGTGGAGGCGCAATGGCCCAGTGTAACCAGGGCAGCGGACTCGCGGTCGGACGATCGCAGTTTCGATTCCCAGACCGAGCGTTGTGTGTGTTCATTGAGCGAAAACACCTAAAGCACCACGAGGATCCGGTAGGGGGTGGTGGCGATCCCTGTCGTACTCTTTCGCCCCAACTTTCTCTCACTCTTTCTTCCTGTTTCTTGAGTAAAAAGCTGCGATGGACTGGTGTCCCGTCCAGCTAGAGGGGAACACATACGCCATGGAAACCGGGAAACCGGCCCTATGCTCCACAAGGGGCTAAGAGGATTTCCATCT
>NC_068984.1:28116001-28122767 GCF_001194135.2 Octopus bimaculoides
CCTTCTTCGGTAAATAATTTATAATCATAAATATATAGGGATTGACAGTAACCTGTTTCTCCAACATACTGAGAATTCAGAAATAGCAGTCAAAGAACTGATTTCAAAACTACAAATTATTACTCCAGATTGATAGCTATCAATCTGGAGTAATAATTTGTAGTTTTGAAATCAGTAGTTCTTTGACTGCTATTTCTGAATTCTCAGTATGTTGGAGAAACAGGTTACTGTCAATCCCTATATATTTATGATTATAAATTATTTACCGAAGAAGGTTTTTTTCATACTGAGCTACCCGGCAGAAATTGTTAATTATTAATTTTATTACTAATTGATGATTCCCTGCCCTGCATATCTATACATACATATATATATAGATTCAAATGAATTAGGTACTTCAGTTGAGGTACCCGAATTTAGTACGGTTTTATCCATACAGTTTCAAAATAAGGTGATTAAAATCAAAATAAGCAACATGATATCCAGAGGTAATGCAGTACGATCGTTTCAAGCGACTCCATTTAATTGAACAACGCAACCATTACATCAATTTAAATGCAAAGAAATCCTCAGCTGCATAAATACATACATATATATATATATATATATATGTGTGCGTGTGTGCGTGTGTGTGTACATATATAGATATATAAATATATATGAATGTATATACATATATAGATATATATATATCTGTATATATTTGTATATGCATATATAGATATATATATATATCTCAATTTATTGTGATATTTGAGAACCTTCTATATTGTGTCTCAATTATAATTAAGGAAACACCGCAGATCTGGTTAACAATCATCATATTCTACTCCCTTCCAATATCTCAATAGTGAAAAAGGCAACCATTAATAGCTTATTTTCTCAAGTTTAATTTATCCTTTCCTTAATGACCTACAACACAGCTTTCTTAAGACCGCATCTACTGGAGACCTACTTTCATGTCACTCACGAATAGGCTCTCACCCACCAATTATATATCTCGCAGACCTAGTAAAACTGCCTGTCTTTCGACTTTGGATCAGTAGCCTCCTCTCAGATCCTGCTACCGTGTACTGATGGAGTGCTTTCTTTGACGTATACTCCATCAATTCTGGCATTCTGCAGGTTTCAGTTTTGTCTCCGCAATATTCTTTCTACACATTACGTTAAATCGGTACAGTTTTTGTTTATAGAAACTTGTCAAAGATCCTCCAACTGAACCATACCTGTTGTATCTCTTTCAGCAGCCCAAAGGCACTTTTACTACATTTAGCCATTAAACATTATCGACTGTTTCTTAAACTTGAACTTAAACAAGCCTCCTTAATGTCGTTAAAAATACCAGGCCTTTCCATCACTAATGTTCTTTCTTGGCAAATGCACAACCTCAAAAAATCCAAAGATGTATTAAAAGATCCACCTTACTTTTCTTGAGGCTCAATACAATTTAGTCTCCAACAATTACTAAATCTCTCTATAAAGCTAGTGAGACCCATCACGAAGTATAGCATGCATATCTGGGATAGTGCTGCTGTTATACACAGTTATCCTAGACTGTATTAAGAAAGGTTATTTCATTGATTGGCGTGAAGTTGCCCACAATCACATTCCTATCTTTTGCCTATATAAATATTATCTCCTCTTTTGTATCGTTACAATTGTGGCCACTGCTCTTCAGAGCTAGCTCGTCTTTCTACTTCGCTACTCAGGCATTCCCAACTCACTTGCCTATTATCGTCTCGTTACCTATATTGTATCTACCGTCAGACCCTGCACAAACTAACTACTAAGTCCAGTTCTTTCTCCCTAGAACTTCGGCATTCTGGAATTCTGTCCCTGTACGGATCTCTCCCCACAGCTCTCTACTTGTAACAGTTCAAGAGGAACGTAAACTGCATCTATCTACGTCTATCTATCAGGTTGGGAAAGCCTGCGAGACATTGGCTATTGCTCTTTCATTAAGATAAAACGCTCAATAAATACTAGTAATACAATCTTTGTTGAGGAGGTCTAATCATACAGTCTTGCCCATCGTGGAAGATTCCTTTCTTATCGTCTAAATACTGTCGGATATGAAACTATCAGTTACGATAAATTAATCTATACACTGTAAATTCCTTTACAATATGTATGTGTGCTTTATTCTCTTTCATATATCTATATGTAAACACACACACAAAAAATATACACACATTTTCAAACCCATTATTCACATTTACACACAAGTACACAGAAATGCATCATTATCTTCGTTTTCAATTTAATCTTATTTTGGCTAAGTTTCCTTATTTATTCAGAACATGGTTATGAAAAATATATAATTTAATGAACAAGCATCAAAATTAACCATTCCTACTATATTACATTATCTACGTATAATAAAATTATTACTTCATCAAACTGGCCAATTCCAATTAGATTTCTATTCAGAAGGTCAGAGAAAGAGACAATAGAGTGTAAAAGGGCTTATATCTAAATTAAAACATTTGACAGTGTCAAGACTGAGTGCTATTGATCACATTGTGTCATATCAGTAACAGTAACGCCATCCTTCTACAACACAATCTTATCTACTTACCGAGCAGATACACAAACTCTAAGTCAGCTCTATCTCTTAATCATTTCAATTTATTCCATTATTAATTTCCTTTTCAGCCAAACTGGCTGCTCTGAAGACAAGTCTTTCTCGTAAGAATATTCCCATTAAGTTGTTTCAATGACAACACAGCAGTTTGTTAATTCTACTCGTACTATCTTTCGATTGTATTGTTGTCACGTCAAAATTATGGTAGCTTACCGTGTTATGATAAACTTTCAATATGAATAAAAAAGAGTCGACAAAGAATGAATAAATAAATATACTGTTTTATAATGTCATTGTAGTCTAATCAGTAAGGTATTGCCCTCGTGGGAATAGAATATTTTCCCTTGTTGAGAGGAGAATTGAATGACGCCTATCTTGCTGCTACCAGAATATGTAGTCATTATTTTTGAAATTATATTGGATGAGTTGGTCGAATGCGTGATGATATTGTCTGTAATATGAATGACCAAAACACTTTGAGCAGAAAAGAGCAGTGGGTTGCTAGCAGAATGAAGCCAGAGTAGAGATAGTGATAGGCAGACGTAAGTAAAGATGATTAGATCTGTCGTTTGGGAAATGCTGGAAAGCAGTGGCCGGTGATATACTGTTGACTAAATTGATGCAGCTATGGCAGCATGACGTAAATGCGTTTTAAACTACTAATACTGATGATGACGATGATGATGATGATGATGATGATGATAAGTGCTGTGTTTACGAAGTGAATCTAATCCATAATCCAACCAAGCTCCTGAAATGGAATAAGTCAGTGTGGAGTGAAGAAAAGAAAATTACTGATGTTTCAAACAGAATTGTACTTCTCTCTATGAAAAGAAGCATATATTTTACTTAGGAGAACCATCCAACTTATCTATCTATGAAAGCATGAAAAAATATATGATCCTTGTGATTTCTTTTCTTTTTTGCACATTTGCTTAATCTTTTCAGCTTAATGTCTTATTAATAGCATGCTATGAACAAATCTTACATAGGCATTGCTCCTCAGATTTAAAGGAAAAGATAAATGCGAGGATGAGATCCTTATAAAGTAATATTAACATTTATGGAGTTCAGAGAGAGATGGTTTTTCGGAAATTGCAAACTACTTTACTTATATCTCTTAACAAATACTATTTAAGCTAATTTTGTCTTTCATTATCAAATACTATTTAAGCTAATTTTGTCTTTCATTATCAAAGCTCTGATTAAATGTGTAGCAGTCAAGTGCTGCAACTAATTAAATCGATTATAATCGTTTCTCACCGTTATAGAATTGTTTGAAATAATTATTAGATGGTTCTAACTACTATTCAAAACTATTGCATTTTTATGCGTTAATAAAAATTAACTTACACAATGCAATGTTTGAAGTAACTTAATTTGTAAGTTCTGTTGTTAAGAAAAAGAACACATGTTTAATTTCAGTTGGAAGAAAGGAATTATTATTACTGGATTTGAACTCCAAAACTAATATTCAAAACTTTAGCATTTTAAATGTAAAATATTGGAGGCTTTACCACAGTAATGCAGTTTGTGATAAAAATGCAACAATCAGCTTCATAGAACACTTAAGTACTGACTTCACCAACATAATCACAGTTGTTAGTTGTCTGTATATGCCCTTCCTAAGAATTCCATCTTTTGTACTGGAAACTTTGTGTTAGACCATGCATTGCAGAGTATGTTCTCCAAGCTCTCTCTGAACTACACTTTACTTGGATACCCTCAAGTTTGGTTTTCTTCACGATGTTTCATGCTGCATGTTGATAAGCTTCTAGCAGTAACCTTTTAAAGTATATATTCTAATAACACCCGCACACACCATTTGAATGCAATCGAGGCACAGTATTGAATTTAAACTGATTGTATGAAGTGGCATCCCAGAAACACCGTTAAATAAAAACATGTCAAATTAGTCTCCTTTCACAGCACCAAGGCAGGACTGAACCAATGCAGATGTCAAAGAAAGTGCTTAGTATTTCATTTCCTTATTGTTGCTCGACTTCAGCAACCTTTAAAATCATTGGCCCTCTACCAAAGATAAAGTAAAATCTACATCAGAGTATCGATCATAAATGAGAGTGTGTGCTGCTTCGAAACGCATATATATACGCACAGTCACATTCTAGAGGGCACCCAAATGTCACCATATCTCGGATGCATATATTTTGCAAACAATTCAGGAAAATTCTGAGATTTTTAAACGGCGCCCAAAATCAGTCAATTCATTTCTTTGAATATCCTTCACTACATTCTAACTTGTCATGATCAATTAAAAATCAACACTCTGCACATCTAAAGATTTAATATTAATGTTGGTTGTCAAGGACCACGATATCTTTATTTAACCAACGTTACATTACTTTCAATGAGCGAGAAAATGCCTTATTCCAAATAACTGTTGATGAAAATAAAACTTAAAATATACCATTCTCTTAATTTCTACCCACAAGGTAAGTTTAGATCGCCTATTCATATGACAAATTCTCTGAACAATATCCATATATACTTTGTCGCTTAACTGGATATTATTCAATGGCCAACACTCTAAAGTCACTCATTGACCTTCAATCTCTTTTCTAAGTCTCGTTCGTTGTACTATAAGTGTCATTTCATCTAAGTTGCTAGTTACCATTGTCGCTTACATTCGTAATTCCTCTTTACATACCCCCATACTATTTCAAGCTTTAGATAAAAAATCTTTGCTAAATCCTTATTCTCTGGCAGCACAGTATTAGAAATCTTTTTCTGTCTTTTGGCTAATGTTTTCCATTCAGTCATTAAAATGAAAGAAATTAAACTGATTACTTTTTTTTAAGAAACGGTATTTAGAAACATACTTGCATGCGCATGTACATACACACACGATCATACACATGCATACATACATACATACATACATACATACATACATATGAGTGATTAGTTGCTTTTTGTACCACACAACGCAATAAGAGCATAAACGAAGCAGCACTGAATACCCAATATTTATTCAGTGTTGAACAGATTTGGAAAACATCTTTGCTTCTTACATTTAACTGTCGGCATCAGATTTCAGTTACTTATGAAGGTATCAGCCAGCAATGACGTTATTTAGTTTATAGATACAGATCAACCAACATTGATATTTATAGTATCGAAGTGTGTAATGTTTTACAAGTAATGAACTTCTTACTCTATTACGCTTATACTTCTGAATGTTGTGTTGATTATCATGTGTTCATTTATCGCTTTGTAAGCTGGAGATATCACAGACAGACATCATGCAAACCCAAGCAGATAAAACAGGATTATTTAGCTTTAACGTTATTCAATAAACATTTCCTTATGTTTTCCCTATCGACCATTCAGTCCTTGAGTTTTCGACTTAAAGCTTAATACCTTCTTGGTTATTAAACTTCGTTGTTTGTAGGTTTGTGCTTTTTTTTCCTATTAACTCCAGGCCAACTCTATGAATCAAAACTGTTCAAGCCATTATCTTTCCATCAATTTTTAAGCATAATGTACGAGAGACTACATTATTCTGGTTGCGCATGAGTTGCAAGTTATTCATCTGCTATTTCCACCAAGTCGATTGAACGCGTTGAGTTTCGCTCCTTCATTGACTTGATATAATTTTGGTAGTAGACAGTATGTGTGAGTGAGTGTGAAGGGAAAAGCGGAAATGCAAGAATAGGAGTTCTTCATCCATCAAGCGACGAATTAGTGAATTGGTGAATTGGTAGAATACTTAGGGAGTAACGTGCTTTATAGCAATTCTTCCGGCAATTTGCATTCTTAGTTCAAATCTCGCACTGATCAACTTTGCGTTTCATTCCTCCGAGGTTAATAAAATAAAATATCATTCAAGAAGTGGAGTTGATATAATCCGCTGTTTCTCACTTCTACAAAACGTTTTGAACTTTGTTTCTAATTTAGAAACATTTGAGAACCATCGATTTGCTGAACAGTAGAGCACCGGAGAAAATGCTTTGCGGTGTATGTTCTGGCTTTCTATATCCTGAGTTTAACTGTCTAATTTTCCCTTTCACCCATCTGGGGTCGATTAAGTATCGACCACAGCCGGTGTATTTGTCTATGTTAGAAACAGCTATTTCCTTCATACATGTATATGACTGCATTCATTATATATATATGTATGTGTGTGTATATATATATATATATATATATATATATATATAT
>NC_068984.1:28124017-28126731 GCF_001194135.2 Octopus bimaculoides
GTAGGCAGACAGATAGATAGATAGATAGATAGATAGATAGATAGATAGATAGATAGATAGATAGATAGATAGATAGATAGATAGATAGATAGATAGAGTTGGAAATTCAAGAGAAATTGATTTCTCAAAATGAATGTATTTAATAAGTATTACAACACATTAATTTGTTGAGCATATTTTCAAAAACCATGAAATTCTATGAAAAAAAAAAGTACTGTGTAAATTCGGTTTACACTCCTTTTTTTTTTTTTTTTGATAGCTTAACCGTTAGCACTTGAAAATAATTATCTATCTAACAATTTAGTGATACATTTTTCGTCATTTCCTGTAAATGATAAATACGGTTTCTCCCTCCCCAGGGTATCATACCATCCTATCACACATCGTTAGTCAACATGATTTATTTGAGGAAGGAACTCTTAATAAATCTCTACTGGATGAAGACATTATTTCTTGAGAGTTTCCAACTTCAAGGATTTAGTGATCAATCAGTGAAAATTTCAAATTGATATTTCAAGAAGACGAAGCAGCAAAATGATAAAACAAAAAGTTTGCTTTTTTTTTCCCATTAAATGATATTAGTTTCTGGCACGATCAGTGATGATGATGATGATGATGACGATGATGATGAGAAAGAGGAGCAAGAGTAGGAGGAGATGACGGTGGTGGATTATCTTCAAGGGAATTTGAATTTAGGTTGAAAATTATATCTGCATACTCAATTTTCACACAAATATGTAAGAGATATACATACAACTATATATGCATTTGCTTCTCTGCGTTTGTGTGTAGTGTGAGTGATTATTTGTGTGAATCACTAGCAGATGAATACACACACACATATAAATGCATGTATGTATGTATGTATGTATGTATGTATGTATGTATGTAGGTAGGTATATATACGGATATCAGATCTCTCTGCTTCTCACCAGAAACTAATCGAAAATGTCTATAATGCACAGCCATCAGGTAAAGTAAAATAAAAGACAAAATAAACACCCTACAAAATTGACAGGATAATTTTAATGATAAAGCATTTGCAAGAGAGACAGAGACAGAGACAGAGAGAGAGAGAGAGAGAGACAGACAGACAGACAGAGACAGGCAGAGGTGCGGTAAAAGGAAATGAAGTGTGTCTAACGAGGGGCTAGGATGGTGCGTGAGGATTAGTGAGACAGAATGTGTGACATGAACATTGACTTAGGAAAAATACGTATTTAAACACATGCACACGTACATACATAAATACACATACATAGACTCAAACATTTATGCCCACGTACATACATTAATAGAAGGACTTGTACGAAAGAGCAACATGTCTTATATATTCCCCAACAATAATTAAGGCACATAATTATTTCTATCACAAAAGGCATATATGTGTATGTGTTCGTGTGTGTGAGAGAGGGAGAGAGAAAGAGAGGGAGAGGCAGTGTGTGTGTGTGTGTGTGTGTGCGTGCGTTTGTTTGTTTAAGTCTCATCACTTGACAACAGGTGTGTGTGTGTGTGTTTTACATCCCTTAATTTAGTTGTTCATAAAGGGAAACTTGTGCTGAAAAGATATGGTGTCATTAATGTCATTGGATGAACGAGCGTTATGTTGTTATTTGTAACTATTTCGGTCGCATGTCAAACCATAATGAGTAAGCACGAACATAATAGTATATCTTCATTGTAAGATTTATTGAATATATTTATACAAATTTCTAATAACTTCTGGTAGAGATGTAAAAAAATTAGAACCGAACTTCAGTGTAATTAATATCTATAGTAATGATGAGTAAGTTTCGAGATGCAAGAAGAAACTGGTTCATCATTATACAAGAAGTCCTTTATATTCCTGGCTGAGATCCAGGAGTGAAAACTTGACGTTGTTTCTGCTAAATATATATATGCATAATAATATAGATTTAATCAAAAGATTAAATGTGGTACTTAAAATGTTTGTGGCACCAGAATTTGGTAGGGTAAAATCCCAAAACAAAATCAAGAGATTTGGTGAATTAAATTTGAAGAAAAGCAACAAAAATGTATTAGGTTATAGCAGTACGTACGTTTCGTACAAGCTTCATTTATTTATGTAGTGAGAACATCACATAAGATGTACAATAAAAATGTACTCCTCAGCTGCATAATGGAAGTCCATTTCAGAAAGCCATTTTATAAATGTGTGCAAATACATGAGTAGGAGATGAAGAGAATACCATCTTGATTGGGCTGTTAATCAACAGTCTAGTGAACCAAACAGGAATTTAATTTCTATATATTCTATGTGTTCTTCTTTCTGGAAGGAGGGGTAAGTTAGCAGTAATTTCAATTTAGAGGAAGATAGGTTAGGTAGTAAGGGAAGGCAGGTTAGGGGTAAATCAAGAAAGAGGAAAAAGAGAGAAGAAAGGAAAAGAAAAACAAACAAATATAAAAATAAAAATGGAAGGACAATACCCTAAGGAGTGGCGAGAGGAAATTTAAGGTAAGGGAATTTAGGTCAAGATATTGAAGAATTAAAGAAAATTACTAAGAATATATCTATTCATCTGTGTATTTAGAATAATTCAACAATCTAAAATATTGAAAAATTAAAACCATAGAGAACATTTATAGTTAAATTAGAATAAGACAAACATTCAGCCGAGGAGTACATTTTCATTGCACATCTTATGTGGTGTTCTCACTACATAAATAAATGAAGCTTGTACGAAACGTACGTA
>NC_068984.1:28126741-28128210 GCF_001194135.2 Octopus bimaculoides
TATATATATAAAGATATGGTATATAATTTTTTGCGCAGGGGTTCCTTGAGATATGTAATTTATTTCAAGGGTTACGCAAGGGGAAAAAAAAAAGACTGAGAAACACTGCTCTAAGGCATCCTCAAAATCTGCGATTGTTTTTGGCGGGCTTTCGCCTTAATACTAAGTAAAGCTCGGGCAAAGGTCATAGAAAATTCAGTTAAGTTCATGACGTGGCATGGTATCACTGCAAACCAATTGGTTGATAATTAAAACTGATATCATGTGGTCTACAGGCTGTACGGACCTGGATCCTTCAACTTTGAATTGTACTTGGAAAACCATATGGCCAAACTGTATTCGTAACCTTACAAGTTTTCAACAAGCAGAAAACCTATATAAAATTCAGAAAGATATTGTGACACTTGCAAACGATGTAGGATTTGAAAAATGTCATAGACTGTGTGTTTGAGTCACTAGTGTCCCACATAGAAAGTAAATCTAACGAGGAACCGATGCTCTTTAAACAAAAGCTGAGAATACAAATGAGAAAGCGGAAATCCCACCAACGCCACTTAAATTGACTGTAAATAACATGGCTAAATGGTTGACATCGATGAAAGAAGGTTTGCCAGATTTTTGCTGATAACAACCCTAACCGTGAAAGAAACAAAAATTACAAGTGGAGTTTATAGTTCAGATACTGAACTGTACAAAGAGATGATGCACCATAAACATCAAACAATTTTGTGCGCCTCAAGCAGATGTTCATGATGATGAGTTATAAAATAGATAGTGTTCCTCATCCTCCCACTAACACTAATTCCACCACTACCATCTCTAACACAGCAGTTATCTTTTCTCATAAAAACGTATCCTACAACGGTATTACGGTCCTTGTTTATTCTCGAACGTGTTTCTCTCTAAATGCCTTTGTGTATACATATAGTATTGCGTATGTGTACAAACTGCTATTTTCATGCATAAAAGTGGCTTTGTTGCTTCTTTTTTTATATTTTGTTGCTGTTGTTGTTCTTATTAATTTGTAAAGATCCACCGTAACCCAATTATCACATAACATGGAAATCAATGGAAAAATTAATTTCATATTACGGTATTTCGCGTAATGACAAGGAACGCATTGCATCCGTAACGCGCGCTGGCACGTGCAGACATATATACACTTTCGTAGATAGATAGATAGATAGATAGATAGATAGATAGATAGAGAGAGAGAGAGAGAGAGAGATTGATAGATAGATAAATAGATAGATAGATAGATAGATAGAGAGAGAGAGAGAGAGAGAGAGAGACAGGCAGACAGGCTGACAGACAGGCTGACAGACAGAGAGACAGTTATATAGATAGATATGTATACATATATGAAATACCTTGCCTCAAGGCTTTCACTCCACACGCCAGCTTAACTTGTCTTCATTAGTCGAAAGACACACGACACACCTGTAGTTATTCTTTTGTTTGTATTTGTA
>NC_068984.1:28128519-28129776 GCF_001194135.2 Octopus bimaculoides
ATATATATATATATATATACGCATATATGTATGTTGATAGGTAGTTAGTTAGTTAGTTAGTTAGTTAAGTAGGTAGGTAGGTAGGTAGGTACGCACGTCCGTATATCTATATATTGTAGAAGTGCTATCACATTCGCTTTATGTAAGATTGATCAGGTGATATTTGTAGACGGCAAATTCCGAAGGTATCTCCAGCATACCATAAATGGGCTGTAAGTAAGTATTGCGAAGGCTGAGACATTGGTTCTCTCTCAGAAATCTCCCTACTGCAATTGTATTTTAGTGGAACATCACTGAGGCAAGTGAAGATGTTTAAGTGCCCAGGAAACATATTGACGAGTGATGGAAAGCAAAAGGCTGACTTGGATAAAAGAATTCCAGTAATGTACCAGCTGCAGCATTCGACTCTCAGAAAAGATTGGTAGAAAATCCAAACATGCCATCTTGAATTCGATTTCCGTGCCTACCTTCACCTATGGTCATGAATATTGAGCGATAACCGAAAAAGTACGGTCGTGAATACACGTAACCGAAATAGGATTCCTTGGAAAAATCTCCGGAGTAATGTTACGGAACAAGATGTGTAACTCGTAGATCAAAAAATCTCTTCAGATCGAGCTGCTACTTTTCCGCATCGAGAGGTGACAGTTCCGATACCATGGACAGTTGATAAGAATGTCGCAGAAAATAACTGCAAGATAGATTCCTCTAGCCGAACCAACTGATAGAAGATCTAAAAGTAGACCAAGAACGAGATGGTTGGATAATATCGATAATCTCGCATGAGAACCCAGCCGGAAAACATAATAATGGTTACTTCTGATAATACACTATGGAAGAGGTATCTGAGAACTCTACCCCACGACTATCCCAGAAATAGTAGGAGGGGAATATGGATAGATGTACAGTGTTCGAATTAAATACGACGTGATTTATCTTTCCTTTTTTCGAGAACAGTCTCATGCATTATTCGACAGTCAGCATCGTTGGAGTGCATAAAGGTTAAAGTTGTGGTTGAAAATAAGTAAGCTGAAACGGAGGACTGGAAACTCCTGTTACTCTGGAATTTCTATGACTTGCTGCTGCTTCTTCAGCTAAACAAGTGTTAAATTGCTACAATCCAAGTTTGTATTGAGTACACAGTCTCTGGATCGTTACCCAACAACGGATAGGTGTTTGTATGTAAGTTCACACACACACACACACATTTATATATCCATTCATATATACATATATATATATATATATATATATATA
>NC_068984.1:28130148-28144637 GCF_001194135.2 Octopus bimaculoides
ATATATATATATATATATATACACACACACACGCATATATATATGTCCGTTAAATCACTCGATGCAAGACAACATAATTATCACATTTTAAGCTAAAATTATATAATTTTCCTGAACAGTGTATTTGCAGTCGACCATCTGTATTTTTATCCACTCTATATCATTAATTATATTCTTGGTTTGCTTAGATTGACCTTCTTGGTTGGCAATTTACCATCGAAATATTTCGGTACCTTGAATATATCTACTCCGGGAACTCTTCATACATTTCATTAGACCCATCAACAATATCATTAGTTTCCCTACCAATAGGTTTACTTGGTATAATTGCTTATAACTAAATAGAGAATCTATGTGAACTGTTTCATTTCATTCGTCAGTAAGTTCTTAATTTTCTTTCTTCGGTCTTTCTCTTCGTTTTCTTTTGTTTTCCTCTTCTTTGTCTTGGCATCTATTTCAAAAAAATAAAATCTTTAATGGTTTTATTTTCAACTTGTTTAAAACAAACAACCTCATAACTGTGTGTGTGTCCCCCCCCGCCACATCCCGGATCTGATGCACCTGTTTGTCTGTAAAATAGCTGAGTTCACTTGTTTGTGTTTAGACTTTAGGACGTCATAGCTTGTATCTTGTATCTGTGATGATGTATTGAGTTCTTTGTACTCGCAATCCCCTTCTTACTTTTTCATCATCATCATTATCATCATCATCGCTGTCCATTGTCGTCGTCATCGTCATCATCATCATCATCCTCGTCATCGTCATCATCATAATCGTCATCATCATCATCATTATCATCATCATCATCATCATCATCTATTTCTTTTTCTCTACCGCCACCATGATCACCACGGCCACCACCTTCTTCGTCATCATTTTTCATTATCTTCACTAGCGCATTATGCATCAACACATCTGCCGCCATGATCATCACAATGCTAACCGTCATCATCACTTTTATTACCAATACCGATCACTACCACTTCCCCCATCCTACTACTACCACCATATTTATCATCGGAATATCAACGTCGTCGTCCTCCTCTTCCTCCTCCTCCTCCTCCTCATCATCATCATCTTCATCACGAATGAAGGAAACCTTAATCACTAAAGAAAATCCTAATTTTTCTATTTTTAAGGCTTTTGCGAAACTTGACGAAATAAAAGAACCAATTGTCAATAATGTAAACCATACAATAATTTAGTCTTCTAAATCATTACCGTTAAAAGACAATATATTGGACAAGTTATAGCAAAACACATCGACGCTTGACACTGTTTCTATATTATGAAAGCCTTCAGCCCTTCTTATAATTTCAAACAAAATACCTGCGTAATTATCTGAGTTAGATGGAAACTGATAAAGAGCGTGTCATAATTCAGAAAAGTTTGCTTTAATCAAAATCTGGCAGAATTTAATAACTCATTTCATTTGTCTTCTTCCTCGTATTATATTAGAGAAAGCCTTTTTTTTTTTATCTAAAGCTTAATAAGTATAAAATATTGGTGAAAAATTTCGACAAAAAGTATATATTGACAAATATAATGCTATAAGGATTCATACCTACGCATATATCACCATCAATTCAGTAACTGTTATCATATTCGTATGGCTTGAACAACACAGAACAATAGCAGTATAGATAGATGCAAACTATCCATCCTCCTTAACATAATCCTGCACAGAGTTGTTTTGTGCTGTCACTATCACCAGCATCACTAACAACAACAACAACAACAAATCAACAAAGGCAAGGATAACAACTGTTTAGAAAATATCTTTGTAATTCTTTATACAGATTTTTTTTGGGGGGTGGGGATATGGCTTACATGTCTGTAAAGAAATATTCAACAGATAATGGCAGTTTTGCTATTCATTGTGAATAGGTAGGACATATCTTTGTAAGTGCTCACATTGCTTTATTCCTAAATATAGTAGGCCACAAGTGCTTACTGCTGCAGCAAAATCTGATGCTCTCTTGTCTATATAGATCTGAGATAATTTTCATATTGCCTGATTTCAGTTTCACAAAGGCAGATGGCAATGTCTTTCGATTGTCATCATTTGATATATCACGGTGCATAACAAACAATCAAGCAAGGAAACAAAAATAACAATCTAAATAATGATAAAGATATTTGAATTGATTGAATCAATGTGATTTACTGTCAAAAAATGTCATTAAGGAAATATTTAATGTTAGAAAGGTTTTTATTACGCTCCCAAAATTCAACAAAGAAGACAAGTATTTCAGTTTGCTACTGGTAGTATGGAATGAAGCTTTTAAGTAGATCATTACGCATTACGAATTAAAAAAAATATTGTGTGTAGTTAATTCTAAAACTTATTTAAAAGGGTGTTGCTGCTCTGCGACAGCAAACGCTTCTCTTTAAATTATATATTCATACACTTACACACAAGCATATAGTTTGTGTCGGATGAGTTACTACTATTAGAGTGTAGAAGATATATTAGCAATTCAGATACACGCAAAAGCTATTAACTTCATTTAATAATTTATTTAGTTCGTCGCAGTATCTGCCACCTTGTCACTGACATAGTTTCACAGCAACTGGTCTGAAACAAGTTTATTGGCCAGTATATATAGGCCTCAAGGTTTAAAAAATATTATTTTTCTCACCTATATAGGTCTATCATTCTGGTTGTCATTGCCTAATGTTCATTGTTGGTCGTTCATTTGAATTTTTGGTTGAAATTTAAGGTTGTGGTATGTATATTCTCTTCCTTTCTTCTTCCAGTGCGGCGCTTATTTCATTGTGCCTTTGTTTAGCTGAATCATAACTTAATGACTTTAAAGAGAATCTATCAGTCCATCACGGAAAAGAATAGATGTGGCAATGATAGTAGTGTTAGCAACACGTGTCAAAGTAAATTCGTGGCATGTATCACGAACTCACATATCAACTACAAAGCTTGAATTATTGTATTCTGGATACAATGCCTGGAAGAAACATATACAGACTTCCCTAGATGCTACGTAGATGAAACTTCTGGGAGTATTAACGAAAGATTCAGATGGTACTGGAACGGCAAAGACGAAGAATGATCTAATTCCGTTTTCTCCCAACTCGCACTAGATTGTCATAATGGCTCCATAAATAAACTTAATTTAGACATTTTAACTACTCATACTTCTGATTCTTGGTTAACGCAGGTCACAGAGTCCGTCTTCATACCAGGGTGTAAATCTAACATCTTCCACCAGTCCGAATGTGGTGACACCTGTACACTTCACGTAAGCGGTCTTCGGTTCTCATCCGTTATAAAGGATATGTTACCAGAGACTGTCAATATTTTACTATTATACTGTTATATGACGCATATGTGGTTGTGTGGTAAGAAGTTTGCTTCCTCAAAAAAATGATTGGGTTCAGTTCCACTGCATGGCACCTTGGGCAAATAACTTCTACTATAGTCCTGAACTGACCAACGCCTTAATGAAACTAAACGTCGTACATATATGTGTGTGTTTGTATCTGTATTCGTCCCTTGCCACCGCTAGACAACCGGTGTTGGTGTGTTTACGTAGCCGTAATTTAGCGGGTCGGCAAAAGTGACCGATAGAATAAGCATTAAGCTTTAAAAATAAGTACTGGGGTTGATTCAGTCGACTAAAAATGCTTCAAGGCGGTTCGCCAGCATGGCCGCAACCTAATGACTGAAACATGTAAAAGATAATATATGTATGTGTACATACACGCGCGCACACACACACACACACACATATGTACATACATATATACATATACATACATATGAAAGAAAGTGTGTCCTAGTTATTAATGCGAAGTATTCACATTAGGTCGTGAAGGTCGTGAGTTTCCATTCCTGGACTGGGCGGTGTGTGTGTGTGTGTGTCCTTGAGCAAAGAATATAATTTATTTGTGTGTGTATATATATTATGGCGGGGAGCCAATACACTTTTCTCAAATAACCGAATCCACCTAGGTACTTCAGGGCTGTAAAGTGTGTAAGTTTGCGTGTATAAATAAGTTTATGTGTACTTATACACGTGTGTAATTAGCCTTATAGATTGAACATTCGAATATTGTTCACCGATCATATCTTTCTTATCAATTGTACATTGATCTTAGTTTAGCAATATAGATTATTATGTTTAGGAGTACTACGTTCCATTTTTAAATGGGTGAAAGTTTTGAATTGAGTGTAAAATGTCAAACCATTTCATCTTTTGATTGGCTGAAGTAATCATTAATCTTTTTTATGTCCTCGTGCATAAGAAGCTCGTCTTACAAGCACGATTCCTTGCGTTGCACCTTGCACAAGCGTCTTCTAAGCTTGGGTTGACCCGTGCCCTGAGAATGGAATTTGATAAGTGCAAGTCGAAAGTCCGTATAAAAATAGCTCATACTGAATTTCATGATTCAATACTTACAAAATAGCTGATTAACTTAAATTAATTATTGATATTAAATTATTCATACATGCAATTTTTATCACAATTTTTTCCTGATTTAATGATGAAAATGATAAAGATGAGGAGACGAAGGATAATATTCTATAACTATTACTACTTCCACAGTTTACATTTAAGTGCAAAATTTTTTCAGCTGTTAGCCATAACTCATAAGTGTGAAAATTTATTTTTTCAGCGCCATTACTACCTTTCATGAGAGTTCCGCTGCCGTTTCAACTTATAAGAATTTATTTAACTAATGATAATTTGAATAAGTGCTAACGCTATTTTCAGTCTGCAGCTGCAACTGACCGTGTAAAAGGAAACTCATCACTTTATATAATTCATCCTATTTGCACCTTCTATTAAAAATGTTTGAGCAGCTTTACCAATCTATAGCGTGTTCTTTGTCACTGTTTCTATGATTGACAGGTACACTTTTGTGGAGGTCAGACTGTCATAAGAAATAACCAGTGATGAAATACTTTAGACGGCACCACTGTTCCCTTGCTGGTATCTTTAGAAACTCCATATTTCAGATTCGAATATATTCAGCAAAGACAAAAACGCCAATAAATTATAAAGGATATATTATCTGGATAATTTAATCTGTCCTAACTCAATTTTCGGTAACTATGAAAAATTATTTGACACCTGTGAAATGGTTAAGTAATCTAAAGGAAGTAAATGCTTCAATTCAAAATTCGTAGGAGTGTCGGATAAGTTTAATTATTGGGAGACACGTAGAATCTAATGTTTTGTGTTTAGCCCTTCATCTGCAAGTGAGCAGCAGAATGGAGTAAGGAGTAAGGCTTAGAGAAAGGTCATGTGAGAAAATCAGTTATGTTAGGGACGATGTGAATTAAATGAGTTGGAGAGCAAAAGATTGGAGAGGGTAAGTAGAAGGAACCAGAGCCACGAATAAGACAAAATGAAAGGTGAGAAGTTCAAATAAATGGTGAAGTCACAAAAAATAAGTAGAGTGAGAGAGAGAGAGAGAGAGAGAGAGAGAGAGAGAGAGAGAGAGAGAGAGAGAGGGGTGGTGGTGGTGGGGTTCCTTTCATCCAGCGACCATGTACAAGGTCCTTCATCAACTCGTTCATCGTACTTACTATACTACTTCGAGAAATAGTTTTGTTATTGAACAAATTTTAGGGATGAAATTAGCGAGAAAGTAATCTACCAGCATGGAAGACACATTAAAGTTTATATAGTATTCCAAATAAAAGTTAGGTGTGTATTCATTATGCGTGCATATGTGCCTAAATTATGCATATATATATATACAAATTTCACATCTTATATCTCTGAGGAGCAGAAGTGTGGTCTATAAATGCTTATCAATATAGGATTCCATTATAGGGACAACACTTCTGCAAAATGATCGTAAGATGCTTTAAAAACTTAATTCGAAACTTTTAAACTGTCATATTTATTATTATATATTATATATTCATACTTATACATATTTACATATATTTTTTATATATATTTATATTTTTAATACAACAATTATTCTACACACGTATATATCTTTCGGAAGAATTCTCTGATATTGATTTCCTGATATTATTAACAATATATTATATGATATATATATATATATATATATACATATATAATGTACATACGCAATATACATATATATAACACATGTATGCCTTTACGAACAATAAGAGAACACCTACACTTGCTTGACCTGACAGACATAGAAGAAAAGAAGGACACGAAGGATATTTTCCGAAATGCATTCTAAGAAATATACGAGAGGGTTATAGAAGGGACGCTTTGATCATAAGTCATCTGAATCAGGTCTGAGCAGCAACTAAACAATACAATGACGATGACTATTCTATAAATATCCACTTACTTTCTGTCGTATCTCATTTTCTAGTAATATGGGCTTCAAAACACGATTACTTTCAACTACCAATTGTAATATACAAGAAAAAAAAAAAAACGTAAGTGACGTAGTCGAATACTCGAAAATTGTTGGCATGATTCTTCTTTAACTTATCACGTTTCTAACTCAAAATCTATTACACTAGTACAGTCAGACTTTGTTATTATCATTGTTGAAACTGATGAATATTTGTCTTACCTGAGAGTAACTGAGATCTCGGTTGATTCATGATCAACTGAAACTTCAGTTTATTCAATAAATCCTCAATGCATCTTTATTCTTCAGCAGTAGCTTAACTTTAATCATTTTCTGTTTGCTCTGGTTTCATAATGCTTCAATACTTCCCTTTCTAGTTTACATCATACTCTATTTGATATGACTAAGATATAATACTTCAATATTCATTGTATTTATTTTTGTTTTGAACAATAAAATTTCAAAGAATTGTTACAGAACCAATCAGTCATTTAATCCCTGTTTTACTTTAATGATATCTTTTCGTTTTTAAACACTATTATTCACTGAATATCTCGTCAGATTTTATTTTATCTAAGATATGTATCCTGCAGCGTGTATGAACTTTAAAGGACGTGTATAGATTCTGGAAGCCAGAAACTTCCTTATTAACTTATCCTTGTTCGATATAATGTGTACAATTTTCTTGTCAGAATTATCTAGTAATCTATATTATATAATTTCTATGATACTCTTAACTGCAAGATTTATTCAAAATCTAATGCCGATGAAAACAAACAGTTTTAAAAATTTGAATCCATCGTTGCTTAGACTCCAAATGATTTTACTACTAAATTAATAACGTGATACGAAACTGAATAGTGAGATAATTTTATACTTTAATTTTAAATATTTCACTTTCTTAAAGTTAAATTTCAAATTTCATGATGGGGTAGGTGACGGATGGAAGCTCTTCTTCTAGCGTTAATTCTATTCCACAAAGTCTTCGATTTACGCCTTTCGTTTGGTGAATCTTAAAGATAATTCCACACCAGCAGACCTTTTTCATATTTTTCATTTTTCTTATATCTATAATTATCATTCTTATATTTATTCTTCAATCCTCTCCTGTATGCAGTCGTGGAAGCCTTTTTTATAGAATTTATGGAATTGAAGTTGAGCGATATGTTTACTTTCAGTAAAGAGTTTTTAGGAAGTGATTCTGCACACTGAACGAAATGCTTAGCAGTATTTCGCCCGTCACTTCATTCTGAGTTCAAATTCCACCGAGGTCGATTTTACCTTTCATCCTTTTAGGGTCGATTAAATAAATACCAGTGGAGTACTGGGGTCGATGTAATCGGCTATCACCCTCCCCTCAAATTCCAGCGCTTGTGCTTATAGTAGAAACGATTATTATTATTATTATTATTATTATTATTATTATTATTATTATTATTATTATTATTGTTGTTGTTGTTGTTGTTGTTGTTGTGACACTGGGCAAAATACTTAGTTGCATTTCAGCCATCTTCACATTCTGAGTTCAAATTCCACCAAAGTTGACATGCCTTTCATCCTTTGGGGTTGATAAAATTTGTACCATCGAAGACTGGGATCGATGTAATCGACTAACTCCCTTCCCCAAAATTTCAGGCCTTATACCTTATAGTAGATAATATTATTATTATTACTTATAACAATGATACATGGTCATAAATTTTAAGGGAAGAGTGCAGTCAGTTAAATGAACCAGTATTTGGCTTGTGCTTGATCATATTGAGAGATGATTGGTAAATCCACTTCCAGTGAGATTTCAATTTAGAAGATAATGAACATGTCTACTGCACATTTTGTCTAGTGATCTATCAATTCTGCATTCTACCTTCGTTATGATAATAATATTTTTATTTCTTATAAGAACAATATGTGTGCAATTATTCTTTATTTTTTCTACTCTAGGCACAAGGCCCGAAATTTTGGGGGAGGGGGCCAGTCGATTAGATCGACCCCAGTACGCAATGAGTACTTTATTTATCAACCCTGAAAGATTGCAAGGCAAAGTCGACCTTGGTGGAATTTGAACTCAGAACGTAAAGACAGACGACATACTACTAAGCATTTCACCCAGCATGCTGTTTCTTCCAGCTCGCTGCCTTAATATGTGCAGTTATTATAATACAATACTCTCAGTAAAAGGCATAACATATATTTAGTTGATTTGTTCTTTATGCTGACAATTGAAATCCAGTGGCAACCAAATTTAAATCCCATCCCATCCTCAGTCTTTCCCTCTTTCTCTCTCTCTCTCTATCTCTATCTCTCTATCTCTCCCTCTCTCTCTCTCTATCTCTCTATCTCTCTGTAACTAACCAGCATTAATATACAAGTATTGAATTGAAGTATGTCTTCAAATGGCTTTATAAATACATTGATGTACAAGATTTATTTGATGGTTGATAATAATCTAAGGTGTAATTACCTTCCATTCCATTGAAGACAAAATCTTGCTACTTTATATGTATTTTTTTCTTGTTTTGTTTTCGTTGTTATATTGTTTTATTTCCTTGCTATTAATATGTATATAATGTTTCATGGCAACAATAAACAGCAAGGTACTACCGCTATAGAAAATGAAATATATATAAATGGTTACAAATTACACAGAGAGATTATCCAAATTGAAATGATATTATAATTGGCAGCTTCTGGACAGAATAATGATTAACATTATTAGAACTACAGTAATCACTGCTTCCAACACACTTTTACCCAACTCTGCAATCTACTGTTTCTATCTTTGGTGTTTTCAGATCTTTATCAATTTTCATCATATTCATTAATATTTATTGCTATTCCTTTTTAATGCCTTATTTGAAGCACATAACGACGGAGAACCAAAGTAAATAAAAATTATCTGATTTTCAATTGCCTCCTTCAGCGAACAATTAACTTATCAAAGAAAGAAAATCTGTTTTAAGAATGGCTTATCAAATATTAGTAGTTAAAAATGACATAACGTATCAAAGAAATTTCTAGCATTTATTGTAAAAAGTAAAAACCAAAATAAATATTTGCTTTACTTAATGGTAATCTCAAGGTATTTGCTTTTTGACAGAAACCAGAATGCTGTTTTCTAAACCTGAAATTCAGAATGCAATTTTCTAGACTTTAAGTATTTACTTTTTCTACCTAATGCTGCTTGCTAGTCAATAATTTAAAATTAATTTGAAAGATGACAGAAATTAGTTGCTTCCTCTTCTTCTATGCTATCATCATCAAACATCAGATGTCATTACTCATTTACTGGCATTTGTTAGAACATCTATTTTCAAATGATTTCATCAGTGTGTTTATCAAATGTCTTTGTCAATAAATGTACTTTAATGAAGTATAGACAAATATGGAAATAATTTTTAAGGAAATTGTAAATAGGATTTTGTTATAATGGTATCATTTTTCTTAGTCCTCAATAGCCTTTTTGACCATCCTTATGACAGTTTACTTATGAACGATGAGCTGCATCATGGAATAAGATACATCATAGAATAGTGATTCATCATAAAATAAGATACATCATAGAATAATGATGCATCATGAGATAAGACATCATAGAATAATGATGCATCATGGGATAAGGTACATCATAGAATAATGATGCATCATGCAATAGGATACATCATGGAATAATGATGCATCTTAGGCTAGTGATGCACCACGGGTCAAGAACTTAGATTCACTGCTAAACTGTCATTTGATTTTCAGGTGGAGTACTTAATTCTGAATTGCTTTAGTTTTTAAGGATTGACAGCAGATCAAAATGAAAACTTTCAGTCTTAGACTTGAGGCTATTATTCAGTTTTAGACCATCATACTGTGTTTAATTTGAATTGCAGATAACATATAATAGTGAAGCACAGCAGCTTATTTATTATTAAATTCCTCATGCAAAGATTTCTACTACTAAATGCAAATCTTCTACGGTCAATAGCAATTCCATCCACTTCTATTACAAACATTTTAGTATATTCCTGTTCATATCAGCTAAAATTTTGTTTGATCACAACTGATTGCACAATCTGCATCAATTGAATAGACTTCTGGAACAGAGTAAATCATTCCTTCACACATATTAAGCAGAATATGAGGAATTTATTTGAATACAAGTTGTTTTATCATACTTACTAAAAGCTTTATATTCAACCTAGCTTCACATCAGTGCACAATTTGTTAGAATCATCAAATAATTAATATCCTTGCCATCATTTCCCCACCCTCATTCCTATCAGTAGTAACACCATTGTTAGTATTTTCCAGATACTGCTAAAGGCATTGCCATCATCGTTCCCAACACATATTGTCATCATAATTGTCTCACTAATTCTAACCTGTGCTTCTATTATGTTATCTCAGCCTTTGTTTATTTCATCCACTTCTATTAGTCGCAACTGATCCCAATGCACTGTACATTAGTTGTGTATTTTCTTAACTATTATCTGAATGACAACCCCAATCTACTGAAATTGTATGGTATTTCTTCATATGGCTCTCATTAAATTTCTGTATTTGTTTATTTTCCCAGAATCGAAGTGAGCCAATAAGCAAGATTCTATTTGCTTGCACAACCTGCTAGAAATAGCAGTAAAGTATCCTCAAATCACATTTTACTGATATAACAAAATGCCTTTTGTGATGTTGTCTTACATGCACAAAAGACTGGTGTGGTTATATCTGCAATGTTTTTGATCATGAATCTACTTGCTCAAGGACCTGGGACAAGCAGCTGCACTAACTAGACTCTCTCATAATAATGCCAAAACCCCCAATTTTCTAAATGTCTTATTCCTGTTAAGGTTTATAACTCCGTTCATACCATCTATTCTTTTAAATATGAAAGAAACATTTGTAAAACCTGACAGTATTTTCTGGAAAATCTTTTGTTCCAATAGATTGATCAAATTTGTCATTAAATATAGAAAACAAGAAATATGACGAATGGCAACGTTAGCATTTTGCAAAGGAAATAATTACCACTTTGCTTTTTACCTCAAATAGATGTTCTGTTCAAAGAATATTTCACACAAGGGAGTTTTCATAAATAAACTTTCAGTATTTTAACTGAAAATTCATGTGGTTGAATTCACAATTTAATCAAATTTACATGTAGAACAAAACAGTGTTGAGAAATGAACAAAGAAAGAGAATGAAATGTTTCCTTCTTTGCTGTAAGAACAGTTGCAATTTACATTGCAAGCAAACAAATATTGAGTTAATATTTTCATAAGAAAGTTTGTGTCACTATTTCAGTAAGTTATGATAGATATTACAGTATATATTGTAAAGAATAAGAAAACTATTGCCATATTGGTTTTGGAATACTATTGTCAAGAGACAAGTGGACATTTATGCATGAATTAATTTGATATGGTGTATAAATATAACTACAGAGTTCTTGACAAGGGCAGGTCATTTACTACATTCTTGTCATTGATATACTGGTGCTCGTAGATAAGAGTTAATCTGTCATTACAACAATATTGTAAGCTACATAACAGACTATCATTTATTCTTTTAGATTAACACTTAGCTGTAATATTTCCATTTTAGCTTTCTATTTTCTTCCTCAGTGTCTCAGTGTAGTTTTGGAAGTAAGATTTGAACTTCTAAATAAACAAGAAAGCATATATTACCCATTTAACAATACCTTTGTAGTTATTCAGAAAGTGTAGATTCTAATATAACAAGACACACAATAACCACAAGACGATGATTTAATAGGCACAGTCATGGCCATGTGGTTAAGAAACTCACCTTGCACCCAAGTAGTTTTGTGTTCAGTCCTACTGCTCCACACCTTGAACAAGTGACTTCTTCTATAGTTCCAGGCCAGCCAATGGCTTGTGAGTGAATTTTATTTACAAACATTGTATAGAAGCCCATCATATGCACATACATATCATATGAAGGTACTGTGAATAAAGACAGAGTGACCTGAGAATATTATGCCAGATTTAGAAAAATATGGCAATCAAAATTCTCTTCCTACAAGACAATATCTCACAATGCATTTGCAGCACCAGTGCTAATTCCAATAATTGGGGTACTTTATCGGTCTGTAGAAGAGATCCACTTCATAGACGTTAAAACCAGCATGGTACTGACATCAACCAGAAATTTCTACAGAAATAGTGGTATCGACAGGTTCTACCGAAGAAGAGATAAAGGAAATAGAGTCTTGATATTAGTGCAGACATCCTTCAAATATTGTATAGTCTCTCTCAGACAGCACTTGCTAAACAACAACAGCAAAAATGAATACATTAACTTAGTGCTAAAAAATGAAGGAACTATATCCTACTTGCTGATATAAAATATTTAATGAAAGAAACTAATGTGGCTGGTAGATGTTGGCTACCACTGTTCGTTGAACTAATTTGCTAACTGCTAGAAGCTGTATGTGATTGCTGAAGTTGGGAGCTAACTGTTATTTCTAGCGTCAAAGGTCAACAGTTGTGTATAGAAGAAAGCAATGAAATCTGGTTAGATTTCTACAGACTTTGTCTCAGGTTGAGAGAGTATGAATGTGATTGTGCTTGGTTTAATTAATTGAAAGTACTACGACGACTGTTGAGAGACTAAATGTTATTGAAATAGTATTATGATAAAAGTTGAGAAAGTTTGGATGATATTGTAACTGAAATAGTATTAGAAAAGTTACTGTTAGTCATTGTATTACTGAGGATGGTTCGTCATGATGATATCAGCTAGGTTCAGCCACTGCCCATGTCTGTTCGCCATGTCGTCTGCCAGTTGTTTCTGCTACAACCAAGGCTCTCTGGGTTGGGTGGTCACGTGTGTTGATTTAATACTGATCGGGAGGCTCAGAAGGGTGCACACCAAGAATTGATATCAGTCACTGGAGCCCTTTTCCACGTGAAGTCGCAACTAACCAGATACCCGTTGATCAAGTGGGCAATTTTCCAGTGACTCTCAACATTCAGGCGAATGATGAATATTCTCACTACACTAATAAGCAAGGATAGTAACAGAAGACGGGTATTCGTATACGTAGAATGTCCTTCAATTTAGTGACAAAAATAAGACAAGTCTTTTCGGACTTGAGAAAAAACGTATAAAATTTATTTTCTAAATTTTCAAAAATTAGACAAACTAGAAGCTGGAACTAAATTTTAAATCTTTGACAAATCAGGTGATGGAAACAGTGACTGACCAATAGGTGATCAATTTATGAAAAGAATGGGTAGCTTGAGAAAGAGGAAGAAGGTACTTTGATGCCTTGTGAGGGGGAGAGAATGTAAGTTGGGAAAGCACTGGTGTGTTCAGAGAAAGATAGAAGGTGTGAAAGAGATAAATAGATTGATAGATAGATAGATAGATAGATAGATAGATAGATAGATAGATAGGTATAGAGAGAGGGAAGTGTGTATGAGTGAATGAATGACTGACTGACTGAGCTGTTTCAGAAGAAGTAAAAAACAGAGTTGGGAATGATGAAACGAAAAGAGGAATAGATAAAATGTTAGAGATAAATAGGTATAAAGAAGGAAACAAAATAGAAAAATACAACGATAGAAAGATAAATGGATGCAAGCATTGAAAGAGAAGTATGTATAAGGAGAAAAAATGACAAAGATAGTTATCTAGTGAAAATGCTCAACAGAGAAAGCTATAGAAAAATAAGTGTAAAGAAATGAGAATAAATAGGTTGGTAGATGTGTATATTGAGACAGAAAGATAGATAGAGAGCAATAGAGAAAAGATAGATAGGAAGATAAATTGATAGAGAGAATGAGAAAGATTAACGGAGATCGCACGAAGGGAGGAAGGATAATGCGCATTTCGACCTCGCGAAAAAAGACAGATTTTTAACAAACCAGGAAATGAGAATAAACCGGACTGATGAATTCAAAAAAAGAATGGGTAGTTTGAAAAACAGGAAGGTTACATGGTGCCTTTTGGGAGGAGAGAGAAAAAGAGTACAAGTGGATTGAGAGAAAGATAGGGAGTGAAGGAGAGGAAGGATCATTCCTGAAATAAAACAGAGTAGGGAGTAGAGTGAAACGAAAAGAGTAATGGAAGGATGAGTAGATGGGTAAATGGAGAGAAGACCAAATGGATGTAACTGTAGATTGAAAGGCATAAAACGATAGAGATTAAATATTTTTATATAT
>NC_068984.1:28144923-28145834 GCF_001194135.2 Octopus bimaculoides
GTACTAATTCTATCGGGCTCTTTTGCCGAACCGCTAAGTGACGGGGACATAAACACACCAGCATCGGTTGTCAAGCAATGCTAGGGGGGACAAGCACAGACACACAAACACACACACATACATATATATATACATATATACGACGGGCTTCGTTCAGTTTCCGTCTACCAAATCCACTCACAAGGCTTTGGTCGTCCCGAGGCTATAGTAGAAGACACTTGCCCAAGATGCCACGCAGTGGGACTGAACCCGGAACCATGTGGTTGGTAAGCAAGCTACTTACCACACAGCCACTCCTGCGCCATATATATATATACACAGTAATCCCTCGACTATTGCAGGTGTTACGTTCCAAACCACCCAATGATTGGTAAAAATCTGCGAAGTAGAAACAGTACTGTTTATTTTTCATTATTTTTTATAATTTGTATATCATCATCATCATCATCATCATCATCATCGTTTAACGCCCGTTTTCCCTGCTAGCATGTGTTGGACGGTTCGACCGGGGTCTGGGAAGCCAGAAGGCTGCACCAGGCTCCAGTCTGATCTGGCAGTGTTTCTACAGCTGTATGCCCCTCCTAATGTCAACCACACGGGGGCGTAGTGGGTGCTTTTTACGTGCCACTAGCACAGGGGCCAGAGGATTATGCTCGTTTATAACCTCCACGTGATGTCAAAGTAAGGCTGCATGCACACACACACACACATTTCTCTATCTGTATATATATATATATATATATATATATAACCTAAAAAAAGGTTTAAGGATGGCATAAGGACTGCTATGAAGTAAATTTGAATGACTCCAAAGAATATAGAAGCCCTTGCTTCGGATCGAGTTGGATGGCGAACAGGGGTGTGGAGTGGAGTGAAAGCATTTGAAGAGGCCAGGATGACGCAAGCGGGAC
>NC_068984.1:28146713-28147764 GCF_001194135.2 Octopus bimaculoides
TATACATTTGAAGATAAGCAACAAAAATTCAATAGGTTATAGCAGTACGTACGTTTCGTACAAGCTCCATTTATTCATGTAGTGAGAACACCACAGAAAATACAATGAAAATGTACTCCTCAGCTGCATAATGGAATTTCATTTTAGAAAGTCGAAACGTACGTACTGCTATAACCTATTGAATTTTTGTTGCTTAACTTCAAATTTTATTCACCAAATCTCTTGATTTTGTTTTTGGTTTTTATCCTACCAAATTCTGGTGCCTCAAACATTTTAAGTACCACATTTAATCTTTTGATTAAATCTATATTATATATATATATACATATATATATACATATATAAAGGTAAGCAGAGTTAGTGGTTGGGATAACTGTCTAAGGGATAACAATATCTGTTCTTACTACCGGTATCCCTTACCTATGTTATCCTTGGTCATAGGTATGCAAGCACACTATGCTAGTAGGATACATACAGGTAATAACTGAGTAAACGAAAGTTTATCAAGAATCAAATTTAAATAAACAGAAAATGGAGAAAACTTTTGATCAACAAATTGACCAACATCGGTTAATTATTTTTCAATCCAAAACATAACGTCATATATATGTGTGTGTATGTGTATGGAGATGGCTTTATTTCCACACACGCCAGGTTAATTTAATTCGTCCTTAGTCGAAAGACATCTGTTGTTATGTCCTGTTATTATTGTTATTGTATTTGTGTAACATTGTTTGTATTTTTTTCCGTCCTTGTTTTTGTATACATTCGTTGCTTTCTTCCAAGGAATCTGATGTTCTTAGCTTAGTTTTTCCTTGGAGCTGGCCAGATTGGAGCAATATCGAGAACAACCAGCCGAAATTGCAAAGATAATCTGGATCTCGACTGAGGAAAGAAAACTCCGAATGACCTGTCTTTGTTTTCTTCGTATCGTGTATGTGGATGTTTTGCGTTCTTGTCCCATTTTGTATTATATAGATTGCTGACCACAACATTCAATTTTTTTCTCCGTGTTTTTCTCCTTGTTTTCTCCTTATTCTTTCTGTTGAAG
>NC_068984.1:28149977-28152673 GCF_001194135.2 Octopus bimaculoides
GAGTGTGTGGAATGGGCGGTGGAGGGGGGCATGGAATCGGGAGGGGGAGCGTCTGTTTATGTGTGTGTGTGTGCGAGCGCGCGTCTCTGTGTGCGTGCCTGCGCATGTTTAGATAAAAATAGTGAAGATTGTTGAAGATAAGTTTAATGATTCCCCTTTTTCTTCTAAATTTGTAATTTAGTACTGCAGTTCCCTCCTCGTTCTCATTTACATCTGATGGCCACTTTGAAAGGAGATGTAACTAGGCAGATGAGAATGATAGTGCAAGTGATATACTAGGTATGCCAAAATATCTGGTGTAAAGGAAGGGGAAAAAAACCATCAAATAAATTGGTACCAGTAGTAGTCAGTGTTAGACTGCAGAACTGGAGAGAGAGCTAAAACACCCGAAGGAAAGTGGGAAGAAGATGACGAAGGGAAAGTTACCTTAAAACAACTGAACTCAAGGTTACGGAAAAATCAGTTCCAACTTCACAAGTTCGAGTCACTTTGGAAAAAGCAAAGAGAGAGAGAGAGATAGAAAGTGCTAGGCGAAAACAGAAAAACACCTTTTTCAACAACTCCTTTCTGTTCGCACCTGACCGCCTTAGAAAATCTAAAAGTAGGGGTTTTGATATCTTTTTAGGAAGTCGTGGCGAGCAGAGTAATAGCAGTGTGTGATGGTCCCAGCAAAATCATTCCATTGGGAGTCTATTGTTGCTTCCTATTGCCAACACTCAAACGTCACCCCACTTTCAATATGGCAGTCTTCACTTTCAACGAAGTGAGGGCAGTAATGACAAGATGTCTGACAGGATCTACTTCAGGACGATTTGGCAACATATATAAGATTTAAAAAGAAACTCGCCACTGCTGCTGAGGAGGCAAGCAAATCATTTGCGTTTGATCTGGAAGATAGAGAAGCAGGAATCTTGGCTCTAGACATTTGCTAAGGATTATTTTGTCCCCGAAAAAAAAAAAAAAAAAAAAAATTTCGAAAGCTCGCTCTATTAGATTTTGAGTGAAAGGTTTTTCTGGCTCTTCATAATCAAAAGAATAACATCGTATATTTTGGCCACCGAGTAAGTACATCGTCACGAGTATTCAGTACGGGAATGGGCTCGCAAGCTACTGTAGATGCCTTGAACATAGATCGGCAATCAGTCACCTTATCAGGAAGGCAAAGATGAATAACACCAAATTCTCAGTTGTAACATTAGATTTCGCTAAAGCTAACTCGAATATGCCCCACCAACTAATTTATTATGTATTGCAGTACCATCAAGTACTAACAGCAGTAGATTAATGTCGTAATGTTGCACCTGGAGCCACTGAAAATGGGGTTCACAGTAGGAAATTTCACTATCAGAGGGCATTAGGGCGGGGTAAGCATTATCCGTGAACTTATTCGTAGTGGCCATGAACCTACTGCTAAACACAGGAAGAAAACATTCGAAAGAACCAGAAACTGACGTCAACAGAAAGATCTTCATAGATTGCATATCTGAAAGATCTTCATAGATTGCATATCTCTCATAACACAATCTTTCCAAAGGACGCTGTGGATTCTGAGCTCGATGGAAAAGGTAGCCACACGGCCATGTATCAATTTCTGTTGAAAAGAAAGAAGAATGGAAGTGATACTATTAAAGGCTATTAAGTGTGAAGAATGCTCGGGAGAAAGGATTTTCCAACGTGGAACAGAAGAACCCACTTTTCCAGTTGACCGCAGTATAACAGACAAAGAAATTAAGCCTATGAAAGTACCGGAAACCACTGGACTATCATGTATTTCTTCTGAAATGCTTAAGGTATCTGGCGGCGTAAGATACGGTCTAGCTATCTGTATGGTCATGCAAGGTGTACCGGAAAATGTTTTACCCCATGACTTTCGTAGCAGCACTGTGGCCAACTCAAGGGTAAAGGAAGAGCCTTAGGGAAAAGTAATTCCAGAGGTATAAAATTACTAGTCTAGGTCATAAAAGTTACAGATAAATCCAATACTTAATTATGATAAGAATTAGTGTAGTTGTGACAACTTCAGATGTATTTTGCTAGAGGTAAACCACTACACTTGATATTTTAGTTTATGTTTTAAATAAGATTTACTGATAGAGAAACTTAATGCTAAAATTAGTGTCAAATTTATTATGAAATTCTTCTTAACTCAGTCATCATATTTCCCCCAACGGCTTACTCAATCAGACAGATAAGCATTTCACTTTAAATAGGAAGGCAGGTGAAAAGATTCTTTAAATCAAAAGTTGTACTCAAATATCATTGTTAAATTCTTGGTAACAGCAACCTTATATATACGCCCAAAGGTCAGAAAACAAATTCAAAATAATTGGTACAGGAGTGGAAATGCGTAGAGTTTGAAAGGAAAAGGAAAACAGAAAAATATATTAAAAAATAAAACGATTAAAAAACAATCAATTAGTAAATTAAAACGGTCTGATTAAACCAAAAATAAAAATTAAACAAATAAAATCAGTAATCAGTCCATTGGGAAAATCAAGGAAAATTAGCTTGGAAGGTTTTAACTCCACTTGTTAAATTAACTAAAACAAAACACTTGAAAATTTTATTTTTAAATATTTGAAATTAGTCTACGTGCTAAATTATTTATGTGTGTGTGTGTGTATGTGTGTGTGTGTGTTTCTCTGTGTGTGTGTTTCTCTGTTTGTGTGTGTGTGTGTGTGTGTGTGTGTGTGTGT
>NC_068984.1:28152798-28160657 GCF_001194135.2 Octopus bimaculoides
AAAAAAAAAAAAAAAAATAAATAAATAAGTACAATTTATGCATATAGTTTAAAGTAAGTTTACAATCTAATATGTATAATGTATTGAACGGAATCTCAGAACTAGTATAAATGTTACATGTGCCTGTTTACTGTGGATGTCTGATGAACGTAAGTGTTTAAGTCATTCGCCTTGAAAATTACTGAAGTTATATGATGTGGATAAAAAATGAAAATATATTCTGTGTGAGTTGCAAGAAGTCTAATTAAAGAGAAAATGCTAATACTGAATTGCATGTATATCTAATAGTAGAGATATTTTATGCCCATCCCCCAAAACATGGTATAAGATGTACATATGAAATATATTAACTCTCATCTATGATATTTAAAAAAATTGACTGCTAAGCAAATTATGGTGAGCTGAAACGTATTTTTATTCATATGCATACAAACTCGTTCAGTTGAGTGCTACATAAATTTCTGTTTAATGGAAGTAAGTAAATCTGCATAGAATAGAATAATTTGTATAAATCTATAAAAGCAGATAAAATAATGTATAAGGTAGCATTTTGGTAAATTAAGTAAAAGTATTTAACTACTTGTCTAGAAATATTAAAATAGGTTCGAATTAAAAAGTATGTATAAATTGTTAAATGAAGCTATGTAAAATAGCGATGACCTTTATACCATACAAACACATGTATATATGTATGTATGTATGTATGTACGTATGTATGCATGTAAAAAGAAGCATGGGCTCAAAAATCACGAAAATATATACCCATGTATACAGGCAAATATGCCCAAACGCACAAAACATAGCCGTACACCTAAGTACCTGACTATACATTCATGCATACGCTTCTATATGTACTTATATGCAAATGCATACACACACACACACACACACACACACACATACGTATGTATGTATGTATCTATGTATGTATGTATCTATGTATGTATGTATCTATGTATGTATGCATGTAGAAGGTTGTTTGTTTGGCAGGCCAGAGAGTGACCATTAGTTTCATACCAATAAGGGGCTAGGCTCTATAGGCGACTTGTCAGACTCAAATGGTTGGAGGCACATAACCTCTCTAAATCAGTACGCATGTGTGTGTATTTGTGTGTGTGTGCGCGCGCGCGCGTAAATATGTGTGTATGTGTTTGTGCACGCGCGTGTGTGTGTTCATATAGATATTTTTACAGCGATAAGAGTTACCAAAGGGGATCCCTACATTTTCCCCACATCAAAGAAGAATTCACCCCGACTCATATAAAATTTACAGTAAATATATACAAAAAACAAAAAAAAAATCAACCGTCTCTGACTCATAACATTTTAAATAAACATTACATTATTAATACACACCAGTGAATTACAGCATCAAGTTATCAGAAGAATTTCCAGATATTTTAGAAGAAACAAATGAAATAATTACTATTGCCACCCTAAATGTAGAATGTCTTTTCACCATTGTTCATTCGGTAGAAGCAGTTGAAATTATATTAGATCACGTATATACTAACCCAGATATAAACCCACCCATGATACCAGCGAAGTTATTAAAAAGATACCAATAACCTGTACAACTGAATTATTGCATCGCTCCCCATAAGACAAACTTACCTAAACGTACAAATGGAGTAGCTATGGGTTCTCCTCTAGGTCCTATGTTCACCACATTCTATTTAGCTAAAATAGAAAACGGAATAGCATTAGGCACAAACGTAATATATATTATGTAAGTAGGCGATATAATGAAATCGTAAAAAACCGTCGAGATGTATAATGAGAGAACAACTCAGCACTGAAATTTAGCATCTGAAACAATGCTAATAAAACTCTATTTCTAGACATTAAAATTAAGATTAGAAACGATAGATACATTTTGCCAGTTTACACAAAAAAAGAAAACACAAGATATGAGATATGCATATACCTATATGAAGATAGTGACTGCCCACATAATTACAAAATCTCTGTGGTAAAATCATTACTTACAAAGTACTTAGACTCTGTTTCACAAATGCAACACTACACAATGAAATCAAGAGAATTAATTACCAACAGATATTCAAACCAATCTACTTATACAAAAGTGTAATGCGACAAATACATTCATTAGTCAACACCCCCACTAATATATATATATATTAAGCACAAAATGAATCATGTGAAATGCATAGTGGGTACAAAACACATGATAGTAAATATCATAAAACGAAATACATAATGCGTAACATGAGGGCATTAGCTTACACTAGTAATATATTACGAAAACATTAGCATCATAAACATTCTTATTGATAACAGAGCGCATGCATGTAAACCTGAAATAAGGCTTTGAATAGTAGCGAAGCTAAAGCACGCAGAGTAAAGCCGCTTGGCACAGTTTTAACGTTCTATCTCACTTCCGTTGTTTACAGCAGTGCTTGGAAGCGGTGTAACGTGTGATCGTTGCATTGATCATGACGGAGAAATTTGAGTAGAGAATCTGCATCAAATTTTGACAAAAGTTTGGTTATACCTGCTCAGAGGCCTACGCAAAGTTTTCAAAATATTTTCATCGTTTTCGGTACAATCAAGGAGGTCTTTTTGGTCAGCTGTAAACAGTTTTGACACAAACATGACAGGCACGCATCTCATACCCAAATCTTCAACGATAAGGGACTGAACTGAACCGTAACTAATCTGCACATCTGATAACTCACAGATGGTAATTTGACGATTTCTTCTCACAGCTGCACGCATATCTGCGATGTTTTTCTCAGTTCTGATGGCTGCAGGTCTCCCAGAACGTTCGTCACTATTGACATTTTTTCGGCCATCTTGGTAACATCTGAACCACTCGTACACTTATGTGCGACTCATACACTCCTCGCCATACGGTTTCTGCAACTTTGCGTAGGCCTCTGAACAGGTATAGCCATTACAACTTTTTCTGTCATGGTCAATGCGACGATCGCACGTTACGCACACTACTTCCAAACATTGCTGTAAACAGCGGAAGTGAGCCAGAACGTTAAAATTTAGAGTGCATGCACAACAGAGGTTAAGGTCAATGCGTGCCAAGTAGCCTCACTCTGCGTGCTTTAGCTTCGTTATAACAGTCCAGATATGTATTTGTCAGACCTCATACACTGTCTCCATTCATCTGACAACGACTTTACAGCGCACTGGCTGTATTTATTGTAACACCGGCACTAGAGAGTTTCACTTACCCCAGTAATTCTAAAAAGGTGTTGTTTTTTTTTACTGTACGTTTTCTTCATTTCTGAGCAAACACAGTCATGATGTGAATAGATGAGAGAGGAATAACAGAGAGAGAACTTAGCAAGAGGGTGAAAGAAGAGAGAATATTAATGAAGATAGACTAATGGAAGTAAAGATTACTGTCGTATGCATAAGAGAAAGTTAGAAGGACTAAAGTGTGGCAATAAAGATAGGCGATGATCAATGATAGCAACAGAATTGTGATAGTAGGGGAGAATGGTGAATGTTTTCTCTTTCTTCCTCTAATGACACAGGAGATGGATAGCAGTATAGGGGATTAGCATCAAGTGGTGATATGAATTAAGATCCAACGTTGGTCTCCATTTCCACACACATTTTGTTTTACTTTAATGGGTGGGGAGCCCTCTCCAGCACTGTGTCTCATCAATGTTACAGGTTCATTGTCTCCTTCTTTGCAAGTTTCAGCTTTTTGAGATCACTCTTCAGCATTTCATCTCATGTTTACCTGGTCTTCTTTTTCTGCAGGTTTCCTATGATAAGTATGGAGGCTATCAATAATATAAAGAAGCGCTCAGCACGTCTATATGCTATTGATGCACCCTCCATCCATATCACATGCCCCAAACAGTATCGTCTTCTCCCTTTCTTTCCGCATCTTATATTGATTTCCTCTCAAATCTTTTGTGCTCCTGCATTTATGCATGCTAAGATTACATAGTCAGTGGAGCATGTTCACGTCATTTCTTTCTAACCTTTTCAAATTTTCTGCATTTAAAACCCACATGTTACTACCATGCAAAATTGCATATTGTACACAGGCCTTACAGAGTGTGCCCTTATACTTAGGGATAAACCTTTTTTTTACCAGCAGAGGTAGTAGCTCCCTGAACTTTTCCTCTCATTCTTCCTCTAGTTACTTTGCTTTCATAAGAAGGTCAGAGCTGAGGAAGGCGGTGAGCTGGCAGAAACGTTAGCACGCCGGGCGAAATGCATAGCGGTATTTCGTCTGCCGTTACATTCTGAGCTCAAATTCCGCTGAGGTCGACTTTGCCTTTCATCCTTTCGGTGTCGATAAATTAAGTACCAGTTACGTACTGGGGTCGATGCAATCGACTTAATCCCTTTTTCTGTCCTTGTTTGTCCCCTCTATGTTTGTCCCCTTGTGGGCAATAAAGAAATAAGAAACGTTAGTATGCCGGGCGAAATGCTTGTTTGTCCCCTCTATGTTTAGCCCCTTGTGGGCAATAAAGAAATAAGAAACATTAGCGCGCCGGGCGAAATGCTTAGCGGTATTTCGTCTGCCGCTACGTTCTGAGTTCAAATTCCGCCGAGGTCGACTTTGCCTTTGGTCCTTTCGGGGTCGATTAAATAAGTACCAGTTACGCACTGGGTCGATATAATCGACTTAATCCGTTTGTCTGTCCTTGTTTGCCCCCTCTGTGTGTAGCCCTTTGTGAGCAGTAAAGAAATAAGAAGGTCTGAGCTGGCATGTAGTCCATATTTACTCACTAAGTCTTGTAAGCTATTGGCATGACAGATGTAAAATTGTTTTTCACTTACACACTAAACACACAGTTCTTTTAAATCAAATCATATCTGGCAGGCATATATATATATTGTGAGCTTCCAGGTCTTGTTGCAAAATAATTGTACCAGCAATTTCATTGACTTGCAATTGCTAACATATGAGATTTCTAATCATTGAGGTATAATTGATAGCATTGAATATGCTCTCAAAGAAAGAAGATTGCTCCGAGCAACATGTGCTGGAAATCCCATTCATCCCATAACAGATGGTTGAAAGGAGATTAATTACCAATAAATTCTTTATTTCTAAGAAATATATTACAAATGATTCTGTTTTTAGGACATCTTATTCTAAAAATAGCAACTAATAATTCTCTTCTCTTATCTTTCCCTCTTAGAGATCTAAAAAGAGATATAAACTGATAGTTGGATAGTCATTTACATTTTAACACAACGAACCACTAAGATATCTTACCACCGTCTTGGTAAAAGTTTTACTCATAATATTTACTATTTATCATCTATTTTCTTTTTAAGAAAACAGTTTTCTCCCTCAAGTCATTCCCTAAAATAAATTCACTTTTTATAGATTTCGAAAATTCAATGCTTAATATTTTCAATGTTTCTTTATATCATCATTTCTTTGTGAAATTATTCCACTTGAAATTAAAAATAAATGGTAGATAAAAAATAAAATACATCAAATAAACAAACAAGCAGAGAATTGCTTAAAAACAATTTATATTAGATTGCAATTCAGAAATTAAATTAAATCATTGTATATAAAAGGAAAACAAAAAAAGCTTTTTGTATGGTAATCACTCTCAAATGCTAATGCAACAACCCCCATTTCCACACACATACATATATTCACATTTAAACACAAATACACATTTATTAGCGCAAACACACTTATGCATTTACATTTATAGACATTTATATATGCACAATGCTTAAAAATGAGACACAGCAAAAGAAATCGATAAAATAGTAAACAAAATACTTTATACCTACAATAAACACAAAAACTTAGACAGGAAAGAAAAAATAAGCAGCACCCTCACTCCCGACATTCATCCAGTAAAAGCTAAGAAAATTAAAATACTAAAAATATCTTTGATGACCATGAAATAGAAAACTGTAAATACTAAACTTAGGAAGACACATTTTTTTTTTAGTTGAAATAAGGAAGAATATGAGGGGAAATCAAAAGAAAAGGAAAATAACTTTTATCTAAAATACCATTGGAAGCTATCTGAATGTTTGCAAAGCTTAAAAGGTTGTGAAGCAAAATGAAAGGAGAGTTATATATAAAAAAAAAAGATGGATAATTTCCAAGAAAAGCTACTAGATGAATAAGCTGAATAAGAAACAAATTCAGCAAATTTAAAAACCAATATAAGAGAATATTCAAGGATATGAGAAATTCAAACACTTGCATGGAATTTCAAATGCAAGTTATGTAAATACAAGAGGTTGCTCCCTCGCCGAAATTGAATGGTTGGTTTTGTTGTTTATTGTCTTGTAAATGTTTTTTTTCTTCTTTTAGTTACATAGTTCCAGGAGAAAGAACAAAGTCTATGGCCTCATGGCATCCTCCACTATCGGAAAGAAACTTTGAGATTAAAGCATCTAATATTGGTTTCTTTACTTAACATACAAAAGTTGTATATTATCAAGGAGATGAAATGAAAAGTTACTTCATTCAAGTAACAGGTTTATACAAGGAATTGAAACCACATTGTAATCTCAACTAACCACTGCACTTTTCATTTAATGTTTACTTTAAATTAATGTGTAAAGTAAACATTTAAAGTTTTTTAGAAAGGATGGTAGATTGGTAAAATTGTTAGATCGTCATAAGAACTTCCTCACTGTATTTCTTTCCGGGCCTCAGTTCCTAGTTCAAATCGAGCTGAGGTCAAGTTTGTTTTTAATCTTCTTTAGGGTTGAAAACATAAATCAATAAAACACTGGGATCTGTGGTATCAACTGAGTCTCTTCCATCCACTCAAAATCGTTGGCTTTGTACCTAAAATAAAATTCATTGTCATAGATTTGAAGGGTGAAAGTTCTTGTGAGATTCACACTAAACTGATATGAAGGCATGTTTTGCAGGAAATTTAAAACTGATGAGAGAAAAAATTGATTCAAGCTGAAAAGGATAAATTCAATGAGCCATATTTGTAATCAAGTTCCATTCAGTTCAGAATCATTTGTTATCTAAGAATGCAAGAGTGAATATAACTGACTAAAGTGGACCAGATAGTAAAGATTGCATCTTTAAACTATAATGATATTTGATATTTAAATTATAATATTGTTGCTAATGTGGTTTCAGTAATATGTCTTCCTTGGAAGATGGACTGAAATTACTAGAGTGTTGAACTCAAACAATTAAAACATGGTTTTAATTACTAGTTTTAAGCTCAAACACTTGTACCACAGAAACACTTGCAAAGTATTACAGACTCTGCTGACCTCATTATTCATCTACATCCCTTGTTGTAGCATATATCTTACGTCAACAAACTGGTACGATTTCTAATTTGCCAAGTGTCTTTATTCATTTTTCTAATCATGCCCAAAGAACATTTGATTGCAAAGAACTTTTAAAACGTTAGCATAGCTATCTATTGGTTAATATGTACATGGGAAACAACTATTACGGTTTGAACACATAATACAAATGATCAACTTTTTAGGTGAAAATGCGTGAGAAATAGATCTCATGATAGAATCTGACAGTGCAAAAAGATGAAAAGAAACAGTGAGGTCAGATCAAAGAATTAGATAATGTAGAATCAAGCATAGTAGAAGTATGTCATATGGCAGACCTGACCAACTTATAGTAGCATGGAAAACGTACTTTAAAATCTTGATGAAGATGTATTTGTTTGAGTGTATAAAACACAGAAAATCTGTTCCACTTTAATCAAGACATGCATACATACATACATACATAAATACACTACACACACATATATATATATGTACATATATATATGCATGTATATGTATGTGTGTGTGTGTGTGTATATATATATATACATATATATATATATATATATCGTTTTTTATTTAGAAAAACATTAAAAAAATCCGAGGAG
>NC_068984.1:28161265-28167619 GCF_001194135.2 Octopus bimaculoides
ATATATATGAAAGTATGCGTGTGTGTATGAATGCGCGTGGCTTAGTGGTTAGGGCATTCGGCTTACGATCGTAAGGTCGTGAGTTCATTTCCCGGCAACGCGTTGTGTCCTTGAACAAGACACTTTATGCCACCTTCTCTCAGCTGGCAAGAATGAGTAGTACCTGTATTTAAAAGGGCCGGCCTTGTCACACTTTGCGTCACGCTGAATCACCCTGTGAACTACGCTAAGGGTACACGTGTCTGTGGAATGATCAGCCACGTTAATTTCACGAGCAAGTTGCTCCATTAATCTATCAGTTGGGACCCACATCGTTGTAATCGACGGAGTGCTATCTTGTGTGCACTGTTAGATGTACTACTGCTCCTGCAATAGTTAGAGCTCCACGTTGATTATCATTATCCAGACAGCTTCCAGTATAGCGATTAGTCAAACACTGTACTTCGTAGAGTTACCAGTTATGATATACAGAGCATATGTCGTGGAAAATTAAGATAAACACCAGTATAAATACTTAGTTCTTACGTATGTTTCATCATTTCAGTTATTTGGAATTCAGCATTGGATATTCCAAGCGCAATGGGGTGCCTAACAACTATGGATCATCAGGGGAAAAGTTTAGTGCATTCATAACAGGATGCAATAAAGCGTCCGCCGGATGATTTGTTTCAGTTAGACATCCAAATGCACTTGGAACATCCAGTGCTGAAATATGCGTAGGAACATACATATATGTGCGCGCGTGTGTGTGTGTGTGTGTGTATCTGTGTTGTATATGTGTACGTCTTTGTTTGTATGTGTGTGTGCATGTATGTGTGAGTGTGTGTGTACTTTTGTGTGTGTCTTTGCGTGTATATATGTGTGTGCATGCGTGCACGCACGCGCGTGTATATATATATGTGTGTGTGTGTAAGGGCTTAGATCATCTTTGTAGGTACCATGCAACTTTCTGAAAGATTATCAGTTTATAATCCTTCCCCAGTTCTGTGTTATTTCAATGGTTAATATATTTAACGCTCAAAACCGTTGTTCCCAAAGTTTCTTTAAATCACCACTGTTGCCTTTGATGGTGCTGCAGAAATGACAAGTGTTTCATTAAATTGTAATTTCAAATTTTATTCTTTTCCAAGAGAATATATCCGCATGATAAACCATCATCAAATCTAGAACAAAATTATCTTTCATTTACCTGATCTATAAATAGTACTAACCCTTTCGATTGTCGTTTATGTGTGTGTGTGTGTGTGCTTGCGTGCGTGCGTGTGTGTGTGCGTGTATGTGTCTTGTACGTGTCCATTTATATATCGGTCGCAATTATGTGATTAAATGTATAAACGTGTATCAATCTTTTATGTGTTTGCCTGTATGTACTTAAATGTGTGTAGGATCATATTTTAAAGTTCAGAATATCTGTTTGGTGAGCATACACGCACACGCACTACTACATTCCCTCAAAAGGCATTGATCAGTCTTGTGCCGTAGTAGAAGAGGCTTGCCCAAAGTACCGCGCAGATGGACTGAAAAATTCGTAACCACATAATTCTTGTATGTGCGTGTTTATGTGTGTATTTAATATTTCCAGTGTAAGATGCTTGTTATAATCATGAATAATATTATTAAACTGTTATTTTTAGCAATGCTGGTGGTTCTTAAACGTTTAATATAAAATGCATTTTATATTTTCCGCTCCTGTATTGTTATTAAAATTTTCAAGTGAACCGCTACTACAAATATACTCAACTACTACTGCAAATGAATTACCTATAATCGCTTCAAAGCAACCGATGCGCTAGCTACAAAGGTATGGTAAGTATATAGGGATAGTATGCAAAATAGCAGTAGTGGTGGAATCATATATTCGTACAGAGAGTAGAGTTATTGGTAAGTTATTGTGATCGGTGTGGCTGGCAGTATTGATGTATAAAGTTGGTCGACATGGCTGAATCGAAGCTCTGAATAAGTTATTGAAATTTTCATGTAAACCGTATTCATTGACGGTTCATTTTATGACCTTCTACTACTGAGTTATTGTTTATAAGGTCGCGAATTAGCATGAAGAGGAGCATCGGCCGTGGTTTCAGTTTTTCTTGTGAATATACGAGAGAAACCAAACAATGAAGTTGTGATTTCAAAATTATATGATTCTTTTGAATAAAAATGGCAATAGGTGATTATTTATATACCTCACATGATGATGAAAGAAACGAGAAATAGAAAGATTAAGAAATTGTTGCTTCATTGATCACTGCAACCGTCTTGGCTGTAGTCAATATCAATCTTTTTCGTTAGTGGCACAAATTGGAACTTATAGAATGTCATATATCATACAATCATTATAAATTTAATTCAAAATTTTTATAAAGTCCTTAATGTTTGCATTCAATTATAACGTCCTTGATATTCGTAAATTGCTATTTCATCGAATCTCGTCAATGCGAAGCAGTCAAATATTTAATTACACTACATTCTTTCATCACAGAAGTGGACAAGGAAAGGAGAAAATATGTTTGCAAAGAGAAGATATGCGAAGCTATTTCACTACTTTTTTATTATAATTGATTAGTTGATTACATAAAAGTAAACATAATTCTAAATTCATGTATTAGGTCGTCAAGTATGAAATCTGTAGTAAGGTATATGGTAAACTTTTACAGCTGCTCATTTTGAGCCATTATTATATTTTGACAATCTTTATTTTTTGTTAGAAAGCTGACACATCTATTTCTTCATTCTAACTCATTTTGCACTTTATAAAGTATTTATAAATCACTTTTTGCTGTTTTGTTTAGAGATGGATAAGTCGGAAATTCGTACAGTTTTTAAATATGAGTTTTTTCTTGGAAATACAGCATCACAGACAGCTTGGAATATTAATGGAGTATTTCATTCTAATGTTATTACACAGCAGACAGTATCAAATTGGTTTGCACAATTTCATTCTGGTAAATTTGACCTCAGAAATGAGCAACGCGGTCGACCAGAAACAAACGTGGATAATGACGAACTGAAAGCCTCCGTTGAGTCAGATCCATCTCAAAATGCCCGTGAATTATCGTTGTTGTTTGGTGTTAGCAAGCAAACAATATTGCCTCACCTAGTTCAAATCGGTAAAGTGAAAAAGTTGGATAAGTGGGTTCCACATGAACCCAATGAAAATCAGAAACAGCAACGTTCGGAAGCCTGCATTATGCTACTTTCTCGTCAAAACAATGAGTCATTTTTTAATCGAATTGCAACGTGATGAGAAATGAATCCATTGCAACAACTGTAAACGTTCAGCACAATGGTTGGACAAAGACGAGCTACCAAAACACAGTCCCAAAAGCAAAATTCATCAAAAGAAGTTGATGGTGTGTGTTTGATAGACTGGCGCAGGTGTGTTCCATTATGATTTCATTAAACCTGGCTCATCAATCACGGCCGAAGTATACTGTAGCCAACTGGACCAAATGATGCAGAAACTTACGTAAAAACAGCTTTGATTAGTCAACAGATCCACTCCTATTTTTATTTCAAGACAACGCTATCGCAAAAATGACATTGGCAAATCTACAGGAGTTGGAGTTGGAAGTTCTCCATCATTCACCAGACTCACCTGATCTTGCCCCGACTGACTACCACTTCTTCCAGAATTTGGATAACTTTTTGATAGGAAAAAAATTTAATTCTGACGATGCTGTAAAGCAGGTCTTCCAAGATTTTATTGATTTTAGATTGCCAGGCTTTAACAGTTCCGGGCTGGACAAGCTACCACTGAAATGGCAATACGGGTGCATACTTTGATGAATAAAACTATTCCTTCAATTTAAAAAGCATTTGCAAACTTTTTTCTTTCCTGCAAATTTCATACTTGACGATCTAATACAAATAACAACACTTCTAACGTATTTTCTTCTTTGTTTTTCATTACAAGAACACTTTAAAATGTTGTTATGTTATGATAATTTGTCTAAATTGAGTCAGCACAGAACTGCTGACTCAATTCATCTAAAAATCACACAGCTGTTCATCTAAAAGATCACACAGTCATTCACTGTTGTGCAAAATAAAAGATAAAAAGTAGCAGATGTGTTTTAAAAGAAACGTATCAGACAAAATGCTAAATTCCCCAAAGAAGCTCAGACGTTGCATAAAAAGAAGAGTTTGAGAATTAGTTAGTAAATGATAAAAAAGTTGAAATAGATGCTGTGATGAAGAATGATAGAATCGCAAATACGTTAAGCTTTTACAGATATAGACTCTAAATTGTAAGAATAGAATGAACCAAATCTAGAAGAAGGAATATCACCAGATAGTGCATAGATACAAGAAGCTCCAAAAATAATTCGTCTCGACATACAACATAGAAGCCAGGAATACGGAGCGTTTGCTAAATGCTGACAGCATGCAATCAACATTAGATAAATAATTTCTTATAAGGTGTAATAAATCAAATGAATGATTAATCAAGGCACGCACTTGAAATAGTATTAGATTGAAATAATGATGTGTATACAGCATTGGCAGCAATAATTTGTCTCAGAAAATAATCTTGTGTTAAAAGACATTATTGCTTAAAACACAGAGCTCGCTCAGAATGATCTCATCGGATTGTTATAGCCCATTGTTTCGGCCTTGTTTTGTCTTCTCAGTGACGCACAGACTTAGAAATTCTGATTTAAGTCGTAGCCTTATTTCGAATATGGAATTTATCAAACAAAACATTTGCTGCTTCTATGCGGAAGCTAAGCAGACATAAATTAAAGTGGCCTATTCGCTGACATCATTCTGAGGGAATAGTATGTTTTGAATACAAAATACCTTTAATATGTTTTGTGAGACAAAATATCTCTAACATAGTTTCTGAGACAAAATGTTACAGTCAAAGTCGTCCTAACTTTGTATATATAATATATACACACTATTAAGTATATTATAATTTCAAGTCCATACTTTTCATATTAATTTTCTATAATTGAAATTTATGTGTAACAATGAGTACAAATTAACTCTACAGGACATATCCATAATCGTCTACACACTAAAATTTAGATAAATAGTATAAACTGAATATATACTAATAAAGAGATTCATGTAAGTAGTATTAATGTTTATATATTGCAATTCACAGTTGCAATTCAAGTTGAAATATCAGTTAATTTAGCACTATTAAAACATAGATTTATTAAAGCACCTTCACGCTTTAATATTACGTCATTTTTTCCAATGAAGTTTGAATTATCCTGCTTTGAACTTGATAAATATTGCATCTGAAAAACAGAAACTTTTTACAAAATTAAAAGCGAATTGTAGTTAGGGGATGTTTAGTTGCTTCCTATGAGTTTTTTGGGTTTTATTTATTTTTTTTTTTTTTGTTAGTGTGTGTACAATTACAAATATGAAAAGTACTAATTTTGATATATATAAATATCTTTATATCTAGCTTAATGTAATGTATCGTTAGAGCGCCGAATACAGCATTATTTACTTTGAAGGGATGCATGGTGCACAAATTACACTTATTCATATCGCTGGCAGACGTGAATCACCTGCTATGGGCGCCGGAACTGCCAGATCACGTAATATCGACATGCCCCATCTCTTCAGTGGCAGACGTCCAGTAGCCGCATACCAGTCAAATCTCACCGCCAGCGATATATGGAATTTCAGTGAGTATTCAAGCACTGATGTTGCAAATAGCCAGTAAGCTTCTTAAAATGTAAGTATTAACGACTGAAGCAATACTAATACCAAGAGGCAATCTTTATATCCAACGTAGCGTGAATGTATTGTTAGAGCATTGAATACTGCGCTATTTACCTTTAAATATGTGTGATTCTATGCACCAAAAATCCATATGGGAAGTCCTCTGAAGGTAAATAATATGTTCTAGCAATATAGCTACGATAAATCGGGTATGAAGATTGCCTTTTGTTATAGGTACTGCTTCTTTCGGTAATAATCATATATAAATGTATTCTACTTTCATTTGTAATGAGTAAGTATATTCTATCTACACTTATAATTGCATTTTCATCCTCAATACATTGAAGTAACATCATTTTAAACGTTCAAAAGCGAAACTGTGCATTATTAATGTTTCCTTTCACAATTTCAAAACCTAATACAGCTATAGTAAGATTTTCACGTTCTTTAACTATGTAAATATGTAAATAAAACATTAGATTGAGATTCCTAAATCATTGTTTATGCTTTCCATTTCCTTTTTCTTAAAACAACATTAATTTCAATTTTTTAATTTCTGATGTTCAATTCAAAACTTCAAGCTGTCAAAGGTTTTTGTTGGGCCAGTGAGTAGTTTTCGACTTTATACAAACATACATACATATATACATATATATATATATATATATA
>NC_068984.1:28167801-28169862 GCF_001194135.2 Octopus bimaculoides
TTCCGTGCTACTGCAAGTTTCGCAGGCTCCTAATGGGAGCCCGATTCCTTCAGTCTTATGGAACATATATGCATATATATATACATGTATTCATGCGTGTGTAAGTATGTATGTATTATATAAAGTCAAAACCCCTCATATACATATATGTATATATGTATATGTGTGTGTGGATATTTGTGAGGGGTGGGGGTAGTTGTGAAGATGGAGAAATAGAAATAAAATAGCATGTTGCCAAAGGAGATACTTTTGGTTGCAATAAAGAGTTTCTAGTTTTGGGGATGGAGTGATTGTATCAGATCATTCAGAAGTGTTTCTTTTCATAACTGTTATTGTTTAAGATAGGAGAGTATGAGACCCCACCATGAAGTAAAACAATCTAAATTATTCAATTACTGAATGATATCATTAATAATAATATTGTAACAATAATAATTTTAAACAAATGAAGACAATATCTTTACAGCAATAATGACTTTAAACAAACGAAAACAATATTGTCGTAACAATAATTTTAAACATATAGAGAGTATTTTGGGCCAATGCTTAACAACAGTCATTTTATAGAAAATCAAAGTAATGCAATACTTTGAAACAGCAAACCAAGGAAATCAAGAAACAAACAATTACAGAACATATTGTTCATGAATAGCAACGAAATTTTTTTTCAAGTGGGGAACAACCTTTATGCTCATATCTCTGATATTGCACCATCTCCTCGCAAATACTTTTAAGTAATTATTGAATAGTTCTTCAATTGTAAAATTGAATGGCTTCGATTTTTTCTTGGCATGAAAAAACAATATATTTGTTGGCCGCCAAACATAATAAAAGTAGCTACTGGCTCACAAAGTGAAAGTGGAAACAATGACTCAAGAGTCACCAAGATCTGAAGACAGCTTTTTTTTTAAAAAGATACGCTTAGCATAATAATACACTGAGAGGTTGGGGTAAAACTCCACACATAAATGAATAAATGCTACTAATATTTCAAGACTTGATAGGATTGATGGAACAACGTACCATTAGTTGAATTGCTTTTAAAAATATTAATTGTTATCAAATAAAAAAAAGAAAAGGAAATTAAACAAAAGCTAGGCTCTAACGCGAAAGTAATATGCCTCAAAGTGTAACATAAGTATTATGACGTTCATGAAAATATTACGTTACATACATAGATACATACATACATACATACATACATACATATGTAAATATATGTATATGTATGTATGTACGTATCTATATATATGTATATGTATGTATGTACATCTCTCTCTCTCTCTCTCTCTATATATATATATATATATATATATATATATATGTATATATATAATGTCTAAAGCTCAATGGGAACGCCAACAGATGTTGCAGTTTGTTTCATCGCGTTGTGCATTTATCTTCATTTCTAGCAAAACTAACACTACTTCCATTACCATCACCAATATCGTTCATACCCCTTATCGTAACAACGCTACTGCACTCGTCCTCCCACCACCATTATCCAAACACCTATTCACCCCAATTTCAACGATATTTCCTTCACCACTACAACTACCTTTGTCATTACTACCACTTCAATTAATATATTGTCTGTAATTACTATGGAGATCAATGCAACAATCGCGTTACATACAGAAATGTATCTAGCGTGATTGCTATTATATGTATTGGTGTTGAGAGTAAAGGTGTCAGTGAGTTACGTTAATCAGTTTGGATGGTGGTATTGATGTAAGATCTGCTTGTATGTATATATATATATATATGGAGAAAAGAATCCGTTTATTTTAATCTTGAATAATATTATAACAATTATTCTTTTCTACTTTAGGCACAAGGCCCGAATTTTTTTGGAGAGTGAGCCTGTCATTTAGATCGACTCCAGTACTACTTAATCTATCGACCCCGAAAGGATGAAAGGCAGAGTCGACCTCGGTGGAATTTAAACTGAGAACATAGACAGATACAATACCGCTAAGCATTTCGCCCGGCGTGCTAACGTTTCTTATTTCTTTATTACCCACAAGGGGCTAAACACAGAGGGGACAAACAAGGACAGAC
>NC_068984.1:28170852-28176443 GCF_001194135.2 Octopus bimaculoides
ATATATATATATATATATATATATATATATATATATATACATAGACATACATCATAATCGGAATAAATGACTTGATACATTAGACAGGAATGAATGAATTATTCATTTGGTAAACGTGAAACACCAACTTCAAAATTTTGTGGAGGACGCCTTACAGAGCTACGTAAAATTATTATTTGCTGATTTCTATAAAGGGGAGGATGAATAAGATGGTAGAGGTGTATGGGGTAGATAGAATGAAAGTATAGGAATTATAAGAAAATATCTAATCGATGCTTACTTCCCCATTAATTGCAGTAACATATATTTTATAGTAACTTATGGTTTAATGTATTTCTCAATTCAGATTTTATATCAATTTAATCACATGTTTTTATATTATTTACTGATATATTCTGAGTGTTTTATATTGTTTTCCTGCAATAAAATTTAAACTTCACACATTTAAATATGTCAGCTGTTAAACAATTGTTAGATGTATTGATATTTGATTGTGTATAGGTTTTATACACTTATAATGAGATAAATCTAAGATATTAAGATTTCAAAATTATGAGACACTATTCTATGGAAATTATCCCATTATTTATTGTTTTTTAAACGTTTTCATTTTCCAAACTGTTAATATGTAATTTTACCCTTATCTTGTTATCGTCTATTGTTTCAAACAATTAAACTATAAACGATATTTAACAAAAGTAATTCCTGATATTATAATAACTTCTAAACAAATTTTTCTCAAGTTAATGTACATGATTTGGTCCTCTTTTGTATCGAAGGACTACTTCTATATTGAATTTTTCAAAACGTATTGCTCTTTACATTGAAAATGTTTTATGTACAAAAACAAATTTTCTATTAACTGGAACAGTTTGTATTACTTTATTCACTCATGTCTTATTTTGTTCCACACCTTTCCAATTTTATATGCAAAAATATTAATTTTAGTCATATAATTAAAAATCATTTCCTTAAGCTTAATTCATTTCAATTTTTCATATGTGGTTTTACACTTTCTTAGATTCCAGCTTCAATTAAACATTAACCAAAATTATCACATGATTTCAGCCATGTAATGTGTACGGGTTCGTGTGAGAAACACAGTTACACGCTAGCACAAATTGTATTCAATATGGTCAGAAAGAGTGGAATAACTCTTCTTTCCAGCATTATTTTAATCACTCGCTACTCCGAGCTTAGGACTGTCACATTTAGTGGGTGATGTACTGATGCAAAACTTGTGGTAGCATTCCTTTTATTCATTTTCATTGTGGACTTGACAGATTAATTAAAACTAATGGTTAGTTTTTTAATCTTGAAAGTTTGTTTTTTTTTCTGAAATAAACATGAAGGAATCTTTTCCAATTTTCTTTTAATATGTAATGAATCCTTGATCAAATGTAATCTCAGATACTAATCCCAATCTCATCTTGGTGTTGCAAAAGTGGGTTCGACTATCGTGGCCATTGCCATCTACTCTTTTTGCTGGAATGTAATATTGATTGTCAAAGAAGTAACTGTTTTCTAGCACCGAACGTAACCCTTCTTGCATGAATTCTTTCGAAGATGGCCTCTGAATTATGTGCGGACATTTACATAACCACAATTCTACCGCCTCAAATTTCAATTTCTTCTGGTGCAGAGGCTAGTCAAGTCGAAAATAACTGAGATCGTTTTTGTGCTAACTTTTTCTGAAATGTGATTTAAAATGTATATCATATCTTATGAAACAAGGAACCAATCTGCATAATGGTTTTTAATATGATTCCCAGTAAATTGCTTAACCACTGGGTACCTTAGGTTGATTTTGCAACAATTGGGCGTAAGTTCAAATTACATGGCTTAGGACGCTTTACATACGATGTATAGAGATATTTAGGTTTTAACGAATTTCTTTACAGTTATGCATTTTCGATTGTCCATAAAAGTTGTTTGATTTTGCATCAAACTTTGTTGCATAATTCAGCTTCTTTTCATTACATTACTTCTGAAATTGTTAATTTTCCTGCTTTTTCTATTACTTATTAATTTGTGTTTGTTCCTAATACACTTTGGATTGTTGATCATTTCATTGCTCTAAGATCGTGAGCCTATCATGGAGTCTTGTCCATTGTTTCAATGGCTCCTTCTGTGTCAGCTTCTTAAACTGCGATAGAGAAATCTGATGGCATTGCACTGCTTTTTGCACTTCCTTTGTAATATTTGACTTTATACAATTTGCTAAAATATTTGAGCTTTCTCACTTTTTCTGAACGCTAAAAATTCCTCAACATGTTTATTCTAGTTCATGGGGGGTTTAAAACCTTTTTTGATTTTTTTACCTGTTATGAATTTTTTGTAATCCTTTTGGGAAAATTGCTACAGTCGAAGTTTCCAACAGAATTCTTCAGTATCTTTAATAAGATCTATTATGTCAGGTATAGAATTTGGTATATGTGTGTGTGTGTGTGTGTGAGAGAGAGAGAGAGAGAGAGAGAGAGAGAGAGAGAGAGAGAGAGAGAGAGAGAGAGAGTTTCGTTCTTAAGCATCTTTCAGTCTGCTTCTTTCATTTATTTATTACACATCTCTATTTTTTTTTTCTTTTTGTCTTTTTGTACGCTTCATATTCCAAATTTATTTCATCCCAATCTTTAGATATATCCCATATATTCGAGAGTTATGCTGCGATTGATATCACAGCAGCCGTATTCGGGGTTTCTGAAAAATTGTAATGTGTTTCAATGCTAGTACAAACTCTATTTTATCCCCGTAAATACAGGTTTGTTCTTCCATTTCTATACTGTTATCTGTATAGCAGTGAGCGCTTAGCTTCTTCTGCCTCTTTCTGTCGGCATGTGCGTTCTTCTTGTTGCAAAACGGTGCTGCTGGTTATGGTCTACGGAGATGTTTTTCGGCATCTGGTTGGCTTGTATTTCGTTGGTGGCTCTTGGATAGAGGACAACCTCTTCTGACTTTCCTAGAGTTACAATTGCTGGTGCTCTGAAGAACAGCAACTTCTGTGTCTGGTTTTGCTGTTGCTGTCTATGTTGCTCCTTTCCATTTCTGCTACTTTAACTCTTCATCGTAGAAACCCTTAAATGACTCCGACATCAAAGAATGCAGAATTATTTCCATTTGTCAAAATGTGTGTGCATGTTCATGTTGTTTCCAGAAGTAACGTTAGAACTGTTCACACTAGAGGTGTTTTCTAGCAAAGTGTCTTTTCCTTTGAAAGCGCATTTGATGCAAAAGATTCTCGTTTATTTTTGTCATGTATTTAAACCCTGTAGATTTATGTGCACCTCTGCTACTTTTGTTTATGAGGGAAGATCTCTCCACATATTACGAATACGTATAGACAAATATGCATAAATAATTTTTGGTCTAAAATCAGACATAGCTAAACACATTGCATCTTTGTATTGAAGCAGTTTTCTGTAGATATCTTATTTTTCTAGCAATCTTTCTCTCAATTCATGTATGATCCATTATAAATTAACGTTAACATTACGCATTCAGCAGAGCATGCTAGGTGTATTGCTTTCAGATTTTCGCACATCCTCTCCATTTAATCCTCATTTTCTCTACCATGCAATATCACTTTCCTTACAGAAACATCACATCATCTGTTCATTACACGTAGAGATTCCTTTAGTAGCTAGCAGAATATTTCCGCACTCGTTCTTTAGCTGTAGTTTGATTTTATTGTGGTATCAAATACGGTTTTGCAATGTTCCTTAAACTGCGTTTTGTGTCTTTTATTTCATATCCCTTCTCATGTTCATTAGCTATACTGATGATTTTTTTCCCCTCCTTCACGAACTTGAGCGAAAACGTTGTTTTTTTTTCTCCGCCACAAATGTTGCTTCAGTATTATAATCCTTAATACTGAGTACAGTCCATATTTCCTCTAATGTTATGTTGACGCATATGCGTATATTTATAGTGCATGCAAATATTTAATGGTGTGTTCATTCAAGATCTTCAAATGAAGAAGTTTTGGAAAGACTTGCAAATCTCTGTTATAAGTTTCATTTGAATTTGCAGAACAGGAGTCAATTTATTCTGTTCTTTCTTGAACAACACCTGTATTTTCAGGCTCAAAGCTAATACCACCTGGCTTGAATATAATGACACCAGAGTGGATTCGTATAAAGCTAGAAGAGTAGCAGAAAAGGCAGAACATACCTTCGTCCATGACAGGATCCATTACAACCATTGGAAAAAACATCAACTAAATAACGAAATCAAAGAGAGGTTATCTTCTTTGCTTAGGAAAATAACCAGAGATGATGATAGAAAGAGAATCCAACAAGATCTAGAAAAGTCGTACATGAAAGAATTTGAAATGGTGAAGACATGCCGGTCGGAGAATGAAGACTGAAGTCCGTCACCCACCTGTGAAAGCAGTAATTAATGTAAGTAGCCGAGATCTAGAAAGCTCTGAAGAAGCAGTACTAAATAAAGGTCTCAACTTTACGACAACCATCAAGCACATTCCATACTTGGACATAATAGCCCCTATTGAAGAAATAGCCGTAAGGATGCCAAAAACTCAGGGAGATGAAATAAGGTGGAAAGTGAGACAGGTACTAGAAAAAGCAAAACTTCCCAAACCAAACATCAGTGAGGCAGAAAAGTTTGCTATCAAAAGACTACATAATGACAAACCGACATAAGGCTTTGGTTAGCCCGAGGTTATAGTAGAAAACATTCGCCCAAGGTGCCACACAGTGGGACTGAACCAGAACCATGTGGCTGGTAAGCAAGCTGCTTACTACACATCCACTCCTGAGCCTATAGACAAATATGGCCAGTATATGTAAATATTCAATTGTAATTTTGTTTAGCCTTTGGTGAAATTTTACTGAGCAATCCAATGACAAGAACTACTCAAGACATATTGTAATCCAATGTACATTATCCATTTCGTCTGACATCATCATCATCATCGTTTAACATCAGTTTTCCATGCTAGCATTGGTTGGACGGTACAACCGGGGTCTGGGAAGCCAGGAGGCTGCACCAGGCTCCAGTTTGATCTGGCAGTGTTTCTACAGCTGGATGCCCTTCCTAACGCCAACCATTCCTTGAGTGTAGCGGGTGCTTTTTACATGCCACCCTCACAGGGGCCAGAGAAGATTGGCAACAGATACGATCGGTTGGTGCTTTTTACATGCCACCGGCACGGAAGCCAGTCTAGGTGGTGCTGGCATCAGACACGTTCAGATGGTGCTTTTTATGTGCCTCTGGTACGGGTATCACAACTACAATTTCCATTTGATTTTTATTTTTGACATTGATGTACTTGACTCAATAGGTCTCCTGAAGCACAGCAGGTTGCCCTACAATCCAAGGTACTTTTGAATGGGCTGGAGCTGGTTATGTGAACTGGTGTAGGATACAGCCATGAACTCACTTTATTTGCTGGGTCTTCACAGTCACAGCATATCTCCAGAGGTCTTGGTCTTTCGTCATTGCCTCTGTGAGGCCCAACGTTTGAAGGTCATGCTTCACTACCTCATCCCATGTCTTCCTGGGTCTACCTCTACCCCGGATTCCTTCAACTGTTTGGGAGTGGCACTTCTTCACACATCTCTCCCTATCTGAAA
>NC_068984.1:28176753-28185822 GCF_001194135.2 Octopus bimaculoides
GTGTGTGTGTGTGTGTGTGTGTGTGAGTAAATGGATCACTCAGTTTCAACAATGAAAGATCAGCTGAATTTTCAAAGTATTTCCCAGATACGTCTAGCTCAACATAGTTCTGTGACAATACCAGAATCAATGTTACATAGCATGACACAATGTGATACAGTGTGATACAGTATGACATCGTTTGTAACAATACTGGCCCTTTAAATTACATATACATTTCAAGCAGCTGGCACCTCTACTTCAGTTTCTCTCAACTACATTTCACTCAAAAATCATGGTTAAATTTGAGGCTATGATTAAAAATCACTTCCATATGATGCCATACGTTGAGGTTGAACTGGAGAGCTCATGATTACAAAATAAGCTTCTTAACTATACAGTCATAATGCATATAATGCAAAAGTAAGATATGAACAAATGTTCCATACACACAAATAATACAAAAAAGACATGGAAAAAAAGTTGAATCTTATATAAATAGAATCTGATTGTTCTTTCTAACATTTCATTTTACTTCACTTCCCTTCCCCGCATTGCTATCTTCCTGATCAACAATATCTTTATTTTCTGTAAAAGCTAAATTATATATAATTGTTAAGCATATATATACATGCACTCATGTATTCTTTTACCTCAAAATAGAAATAACATGCCCCCAAGGAGAATAAAAGAAGTGTAACATGTATTCATTCTTTCTCTTGCTTATTTAATTGAAGTAATGTAATTTTTTTTTTCTTTTATTTCAATTTTCTATCAAGTCATCTATAAGAAGCAAAATATTTTAACCTTTGTTTTTCTTGTTTGAAAAATCTGTTGCATTTATTATTTAGTATTATCATCATGCTTAAGTTGAAAGAGAGAAAAAATGAGAACAGAATATCAAAAATAATTTAAAATGGTGCTCAAACTGAAAATAAGCTTAATAGAGTACATTCTGGTGTACATCACTCAGAGTAATTACATCTAATCTGAATTAGTTTATTGAGCTACTACTTATTACTTTAACATTTCATATTCCAGCATAGACCCTATGCTGCCACCCAAGGTCAAGATACTGGTCTATTTCACTTTGTAGTAATTAGGTGCTTTGAATATGAACAGATTACTGTGGGAAGATGTATAATTTGAGAGAAATTTGTAAGCATACAATGCTTAGTTCAAGCCCACATGGGATCCAGAAGAAAGCAAATAAGAATCACTTCATTAAATACCTTCTGACAAGTATCCTTAATTGTCTCAGTTTTTTTTTATCGGTTGCCATGGAATCTTATTAATCTGAATGTGCGTATTGGTATTCAAAAGTTCATTTGCTTTGTGAAGGATTAATGATATTACAGGCTTTAAACATAATAGAATCTGAATTTTTAATTCAAAGAATAGGAATTTGTTTAATAGCATCAAATAAATTTGAAGAATAGGCCATGACTTGATTATGGATTTTCAAGTTCCTTTCTCCTATCTGATACAGTATCTAAGTTTCACTGATGTTAGACTTAGATATATTTGTATCAGGTTGATATAAAAGGTTTTCAAGAATATGAACAAGTGTCTGTATTTTTCATATCTCATGGCAAAATTTTCACTTGTTATAAATATTTGGATCATTAGGAATTTACACTTCTGTGTAATCAGAATAGGAAAGTAAATAATTTGACTGTTTCAATTTCAACTGCATACATTGATGGCATTGCTGTATGGATTAAGAATGAACACAATGAGAGGTAAATCATATTCCAATTAACCTCTTTGTCACAAGTACACTGGTACATGAAGTAGCACTTACACCAGCAAATGTAGTATCACTTCAATATAGCAAGAGGTCATGAGTTTGGCTTATGAGAGCAGTACAACTGTGCTGATAACACACAGATGAAGGAAAGCAAGGGGATATAAGGAATTTCTCTATTAGATGAGAAAGAATTTCCTTGAGGCATGATTCCTACTAAAATCTAGTCAGGTTTCAGGGTTTTGGGCATTTGTTCCCTAGACAGAAACAACATCACCAATGGTGATTTTCTCCATTTTTTTTGTGTGATGAGATTTTTCTGCAACAGAAGACCAAATAAACCAATCCCACAGTATTTGCCTCTCTGACCCACAAGTGCTGCAATATCAACTCGACTAGAACCACCTGGCTTAGGTCACTTGACATCAGAGGATATATGTCCTTTCAACAAAGCTAACCCAATCGAAAGAAAGTAGAGGAAAAAATCTGAGAGAAAAGGAGTTCTCACTGACATTCCTGAACCATTTGAAATTGCACAAAAGGCCAAGAATAAAAAGGAGACATTATCCAGGGAGTAAATGAAACTAAGCAAATTATGCTTGAAGAGTTCATTGAGATTATTGATAATGAGGTCTGTAGTGAAGAGGTTTGTATTTCCCTGGACATCATATCTGGTAGTTAGGAAACATCTGATGGTGAACAACCCACAAACAAACAGGAATGTGGTGACCCTTAAAATGCAAGTGTTTGGGGCTATGTTCTTGGCATTTTGCAGGGAAGAAAAAAGCAGAACATTATATTGGACACATTAATAAAATGAACAGAGATAACATGACTATCAAAATCTTGGAATGAGTCCCAGAGAAAAATTTTTGCACACTCCAAATTCACAAAGCTGATTATCACTCACATGAACATGAGGACATTGTATACATTTTACCTGCTCTGTACAACAGAACAAAACATCAGCAGCAGCAATTTGTGTTTCTTGTTAAACTTCTCAGCCTACAAGCCAGAATAAATATAAGGACATGTTGTGGAACAATAAACCTTATTTATAGTTGACAAACCAAAGTAATGATCATGCCTAGTTGAAGTTGGCTAATAAAATACATCACTGAAACTAAAAACTGAAATGATGCCAACATGTTTCTTGAATTATTCTCTAATTATTGCTGTGTTCCAATTAGCCTCATGGCATGAGTTCTCTCACTCCATTGTGAAGCTACTGTAATGGTTACACTTGGGTCACAAAAATGACTTTTTTCAGAAATTTCTCAAAGCATCTTCCGAATGTGCTGACTGATTTTGTTGCACTCATTTATATTTATGAAAAATGATAATGCATTAGTTTTATCAATATAACTATGGACTGAAAACAGCCATTTTGGTGGGTGGGTAGGCGGTGGGAATATGTTCACACTAATTCCAGTTTCCTCTTACTATTCTATAACAAATGAAACATATATCATAGGTTTTAAGCTTTCCATTGTACTGCATGTATATCATAAATCATAGAAATATAAATATTTTGTTTCGTAAATTCAGAAACACATTTCATAGATTTGTTTACTGATTGTTACTTTAGATGCATGGATATGTATACTGTTGCAGTTATTGTCATATCTTGAGGCCAATTGTTAGGATTGAATTAACACTTTGTAGCCAGGATAACTTCAAGTAGTTTTCTGTTAAGAAAGAATATGCCAACTTCTCTCTTCTCTGAAGAAAGAGTTTATCCAATTTTATGTGAAACTTCCTTCCAAAATGACACACTGATTTCAATAATTTCACCGTTATACCAATAAATACAATTCTTGATAATTTAGACCACAGCCAGTTTCATTAGATTTTTGCCTTTTTTTGGATTTGATATCAAGTCTAACTTGTTCTCTTTCAGCTGAGACTAAAAAAGTTAAAATGGAAAATTCTAATGAGCTATCAACCTAATTGTTTCTTAAACATTCTCTTATATATTTTTGTCTGATAAAAATAAACACGGGTGGAGAAGGTGTCAAAGTATAGTCTGAAGATATGCAACAGATTTGAAGATTTGAAGAGTGTAATGTAAAGACTATGCCAAAAGTACTAAAGAATCAAATGATTGCACACCAAGCATAATGTTGAAGCTATTCAGTTGACATCAATAGTGTTTATCTACTTTATTCTTTCGTTGGTTTTAGACATTAAGTGGCAGTTATTGTAGAGCACTACTTTTATCAGTTTTAGGTGAATCATATTGACCCTAGTACTTGTTGTTGTTTGTTCCTTCTCGAGCCATGCCTGGCTCATAAGGGCCAGTTTTCCCAGTTTCATTGGTTTCCCACCTGGATAGGATGCCAGTCTGTCACAGGTGAGCTGCTAGATGCAGGGGGAAAGAGTAAGAGAAAGTTGTGGTGAAGGAGTCAGCAGAAGTCCGCCATTACCTTCTGCTGGAGTCGCATGGAGCTGAGGTGTTTCGCTCATAAATATACACATCATCCAGCCTGAGATTTGAACCCAAGATCCCTCAACCATGAGTCCACTGCTCTAATCATTAGGCCATGTGCCTCCACTAGTACTTATTTACTTGGTATTTATTACAGTGATCTATATGTATTGAATGTTTAAATTACCTCATCATTGGTTTCAAATTGTGGAATAAGGCCAACAGATTTGAGGGAAGGGCAAAATCGATTACATCAACTCCAATGTTCAACTGGAACGTATTTGATCGACCCTGAAAGGATGAAAAAGTAAAGCTAACCTTAGGGGAATTTGAACTCAGAGCCTAAAGTCAGATGAAACGCCACTAAGCTTCTTGCCTGACATGCCAGATTGCTGCCATATTTCAGGTAAATATTAATATATTTTAATACAGATGTTAGTTGCACTTAGTACTAACAACAAATTAGGTGAATTTCTTATTGCTTCTATCAATTTTAAAGAAACATTTTTTTATACAGCTACTGTGTTTTATAGCTACTGTTTTATATAGGTATTATTTTATATAGCAACTATGTTATACACCTACTGTGTTCTATAGTTACGGTTTTGCACGGCTACTTTTACATAGTGATTGTTTTATACAGCTTATGTCTGTTGTAGCTACTGTTTTATAAAGCTACCCTTTTACATAGCTATTCAACTTGAGCAGACTCCATATTTTACATTATTTGATTAAAGGCATTAAGATTAATGCGATCATTTAAGACCACAATAAGACTCTTATTGCAAGTTTTAATCGTATTAATTTTGTCATATAGCAAGTAGTCCAGCTATTTTAATCTTCTACTGTTCAGTAAAATTCTACACTGTTTTTCAGAATTACACTATTAGTTATAAACAGATAGGAACCACCAGACATCGTGTAAATTATGAATGAAAGCTTAACCACCATTTGTAAGTGAGTAAATTCTAATAGCTTACTTCCAAGCTATCGTAATTGTTTTAGTTATCTATGTAATCATAAACAGATATAGACACCCTCTCAGCCCACGTATCATTTATCCAGTGTAACACAGAGAATGTGAGATCTGAAGAGAGAAAGTGTGGTGCTTAGTTATAGCTTCGTAGATTAGAGAAACAGGAAATGAAGTGTGTTGCATGGCACTCAGCTCAGCAAACACACTGACCAACTGTCCATGTACCCTTATATGTGGATTACAAACAACTATAAATGGAAAAAAAATATATGCTCGTATGTATGTCTTCTGTCTTTTACTTGTTCCAGACTGTGGCCATGCTGCAGCAGCATCTTTAAAGATTTAGTTGAACAAATTGGCCCCAGTACTTATTTTTATCTCTGGTAGTTATTCTTGAGTTCTCTTTAAGCTGAAATACCAAGTTACCAGGATTTAAACAAATCAACACCTGATATAAAGTGGTGGTTGAGAAAACAAAGAGAATCACAAAGACACTCATGTATATGCATCTCTCTCTCTCTCTCTCTCTCTCTCTCTCTCTCTCTCTCTCTCTGTGGATCATTGGCGATGTTTTTCCTCCATCTTCCTTTTCTCTTGGACTTCCCTCTGTCTCCTGTTTCTGACGAAGAGCCTTGCTCGAAACGTTAAATTACCTTTCTTTCCTTCCCTGAGCGTCTGCTAATACTTTGCATGTACCATGTACTCGCGTTGTTGTTATTTTTTCTTGTGCTTTTTCTTCCGTTTTTTTTTCTTAATTATATATATATATATAAATATATTTGAAAGAATGAGTAGAGATGGCTTTTTTCGAGGGGATAATTTTTATCAGTTTGAAAACAGCTACTTGAAGCTCGAAGCTCATATCAGAGTAACTCACTGTAAACATAATTAGTAAGATTAAAATAAAATTTATCCCCTCAAAAAAGCGATCTCTACTCATTCCTTCAAATATATATAATATATATAATATATGTACATGTATGTATGTATGTATGTATGTGTGTAATAAAGGGTAAAATTATACAAATATTCTATAATTATAAACATAATTATAATCAGGGGTCAGCTAATTACTTCACCACACATCGAATTTAGATATAGGAATTAAAATGCCTTTTCTACTACCATAAAGATGTCCCAGACAGTAACATAGGCAAAAAGAAAACCTAACAAATCCACAAGACTAGAATATTTGTATGTATGTATGTATAAGTGTATATATTTATATATATACGTGTGTGTGTGTGTGTATTTATGTATATGATTGTATGTATATGTGTATCTAGAAGAAATGATAAGCACAAGTTTATATTATTTGTTCCTACGTATGTATACGTTTGCTTGGAACACTTTTTTGGATGTTCCAAGTGCAATTGGATTCTTAGCCACGACAGAGCTTTAAAGAATATTTAATTGCATTATGTTACAGAGAATTAAAGTCTAGAGTTGGGTAGTTAGCGCGGCATTTTATAAGAAGTATTTTGAGAGGAAAGTATAAAGAAAGCAATTGGAAAAGACCAATAAAGAATGACGAAGAAGCAATGGGAACAGAAAAGAAGACGAAAAGACTAAATAGGGAATAAAGAAAGAGGAAACAGAGAAAGAAAACGGAAGAAAGAGGTAAAAGATAAGATTGTAATTAAAGAAAGCAAGAAACGGAAAACTAAGTTGAACAACCATAAAAGAGATAAACAACGAATATTTAAACAACATAAAGAAAGTAAGTAAAAATATATGAATACAAACGAGAGATAAAGTAAAAGGAAGAGAGAAAGATAAGAAAACATTGTGAAATAGGGAGCATACGAGAGAGGGAGACAAAAGAGATTATAAACAAGAGGAGTGCTCTGAAATTGAGAGTTGGTTAATAATATATATTGATTGAAAGTAAAAGAGGTTGGGAAACGAACATAAGCAAAAATATGTGCAGAAATAAATGTAGGTCATGATCTTGCACAGAATAGGTGTCCAATGGTCATTTTCTATATTTCAAAAGGACTAAAGGACGAAACACACAAAACGCTTTTAAGTACAGAAGTATGGATTCATAGATCAGACATATTACCATAATCAGGTGTGCATATATATACATACACACACACACACACACACACACACAATACACACATACACACACAACACACACACACACACACACACACATACAACTGTCTCTCACTCTCTCTCTCTCTTTTCACTCTTTATATATATATATATATATATATATATATATATATATATATATATATATATATATACAAAACTTTACATACACATATATATATATTCTCTTTTTATTCTTGTTTTCTTTTTATTTCTTTCAGTCATTTGACTGTGGCCATTGCTGGAGCACCACCTTTAGTCAAACAAATTGCCCCCAGGACTTATCCTCTTAAGATCCATAAATATTATAAATGATATCTAATAATATCCTATGAATGTGAGAATGTAGTCATGAACAAACCTGTGTTATGCAGAAACGTATGTAGCAATGCCTTGATAAAATATAAAACTTTCCATCCAATAATTTTTCATTATTATATTTATCCTCTGTCATAGTGAGTGCCACATACATAACCATACCAAGAATTACTCTGGAAGATGGGAATAATAAGCAGTAGCCAGCAACAAGTAGCATAGGAGCTTTTATGAAAACACTTGGAGGCATTTGCCATAAATTAAAAGTTTGTGCGTGTGTGTGTGTATGTGTGTGTGTGATTGTATGTGAGTGTATGTGTGCATGTGAGTGTGTGTGTGTACATATGCATGTATGTATAAATTATTTGAGAAGCCCATTGAGTATAGTGGGTGTAGTGGGTGCTTTGAGTGTAGTTGAGTGCATTGAGTGTAGTGGGTGCTTTTACGTGCCACCGGCACGAAGGCCAGTCAGGTGGTACTGGCAACGTCCACACTCAAAATTGTGTATTTTATGTGCCACCTGCACAGGAGCCAGTCCAGTGGCACTGGCAACGATCTCGCTCGAATGTCTTTACACGTGCCACTGGCACAAGCGCCAGGAAAGCGATGCTGGGCACAGGTGCCATCACGATTTCAACAGGTCTTCGTAAGCCGAGTTTCGTGTCCAATGAAGGAGACGACGTTGGCATCGGTGCCAGTCGTCGAATTTAGTTCGATTTCGATTTCACTTGCCTCAACAGGTCTTCGCAAGCGACTTTCATATAGGTGATACAATTTTGGGTGCATATCAATTGAAATAAGAGCTATGACGCAAACTTATATATTAATAAAACTTGTTTATTATCTTATGCACATTTCAATGCAAGATCCTGACTCACTCTTGTCTGAGATAAGAAATTAGAGCCTGGCATCTCTTCAGGGCGAAGTTACATTAATTCATCGCAGACAACAGACAACATTATTACTTGTACTTAAATTACATGAGTATAAAAAAGTTATAATCAGGTTGTAACGACATGAACATATTGAAACTGCTTGATATATATACATATATATATATATATATATATATATATATATATATAGGTGCAGGCATGGCTGTGTGGTAAAAAGCTTGCTCTCCAAGCACATGGTTCTGGGTTCACTCCCACTGTGTGGCACCTTGGGCAAGAGTCTTCCACTCTAGTCTTGGGCGAACCAAAGCCTTGTGAGTAGATTTGGTAGATGGTAATTGGAAGAAGCTTGTCGTGTATATATATATGTGTTTGTGTGTGTGTGTATTTGTGTTCTTGAGTGTGTTTGTGCCACTGCCATTACTTGACAATTGGTGCTAGAGTGTTTATGCCTCCATAACTTAGCGGGTCAGCAAAAGGGACCGATAGAATAAGTACTAGGCTTACAAAGAATAAGTCCTGAGATCGATTTCTTCAACTAAAACCTTTAAAGGCAGTGCTCCACCATGGGCGTAATTAAATGACTGAAACAAGTAAGAGAATAAAAGAATATATATATATATATATA
>NC_068984.1:28186390-28193890 GCF_001194135.2 Octopus bimaculoides
TGATGTTGATGATGGTGATAATGATGGTGGTGGTGTCGATGATGATGTTGATGAAGATAATGATGACAATGATGATGGTGGTGGTGGTGGTGGTGGTGGTGAGGGTGGCGGTGGTGGTGGTGAGGGTGGTGGTGGTGAGGGTGGTGGTGGTGCTGGTGGTGCTGGTGATGATGATGAGAACGCTGCCACCGATGATGATTCCTATTCCTGTTATATTCAATAAATGCATATATACCATCAGACACTTGTACGTGAATAATTTCTTTAAAAATTATTATACTGGTGAAGACAATTTTAATATGTAGATGTTCTTTTTAACAGAATGTTATTTAATATAAAAATATTGGTGAGCAGGCTATAACTGCCTATTTTAATAACATATGTTGACAATTGATGAGAATATTTTTAATAATAGTTAGACTTAATTGAAATTCAATTGCCTAAGTGTATTAACTGAAGACAGCAGAATTAAATATGTTCAGGAAATATATTTTACACTGCAGTGTTGTTTATAGATATTTTCAAGTATTCAACCTTTTTTTTTTTTATGGATAAAATTTTAAAGGTTTGTTTATCTTAGTGTTAGGTAATCTTGTACTTGTTTCAGTCATTTGACTGCAGCCATGCTGGGACACCTCCTTGAAGGGCTTAAGTTGAACAAATTGAGCCCAGGGCTTGTATTTCGAAGCCTAGTACTTATTCTATTGGTGTCTTTTGCTGAACCGCTAAGTTATGGGGACATAAACACACCAACATTAGTTGTCAAGCTGCAGTGCAGGACAAATAGAGACATAGAGACACACATTCACCAAGATATATGTATATATATATGTATGTATATATATATACGCACACATATATATACATATATAAATAGAAGTATTATTATTTCTAAATCTCTCTAAAGGAGACTACAGCAGCAATACTGCATATTAATATTTATTGCCAAGAGGCGGCAAGCTGGAAGAAACATTAGCACAGCGAAATACTTAGTGGTATTTCGTCTGTCTTTACGTTCTGAGCTCAAATTCCACTGAGGTTGACTTTGCCTTTCATCCTTTTGGGATTGATAAATTAAGTACAAGTTGCATACTGGGGTCGATATAATTGACTGGCCCCATCCCCCAAAATTTCAGGCCTTGTGCCTAGTGCAGAAAAGAAAACAATATTTATCACCAAACTAACATAGCAGTCCAGAGAAATAGGATGAATGCTACCATTCAGTAGCTCCAAGAGGCCATCGCCTCCAGCTAGCTATGTGACTCACAAATCTGTGTCCATCACAACCATCTAACAGGGGAGATCATTAGCTTCCCCTTGCTGGTTCAACATCCACAGACTGGTTGATGGGCTTATTTCTTTACTGCCCACAAGGAGCTACACACAGAGGGGACAAACAAGGACAAACGGATTAAGTCAATTATATCAACCCAGTGCGTAACTGGTACTTATTTAATAAACCCTGATAGGACGAAATGCAAAGTCGACCTCAGTGGAATTTGAACTCAGAACATACAAACAGATGAAATACTGCTAAGCATTTCACTCGGCGTGCTAACGTTTCTGCCAGCTCACCGCCTAATGATTCTGCCAGCTCAATGCTAAACATAGAGGGGACAAACAAGGACAGACAGAGGGATTAGGTCGATTACATCAACCCTAGTGCATAACTGGTACTTATTTAATCAGCCGCATAAGGATGAAAGGCAAAGCCAACCTCAGCGGTATTTGAACTCAGAATGTAGCGGCAGACGAAATACTGCTAAGCATTTCGCCCGGTGTGCTAGTGTTTCTGCCAGCTCACCGCCTTCTCTCAGTTTCTTTCACTGGCTTCTTACAGTTTCTGTCTATGAAATCCACTCACAAGGATTTGATTGGCCTGAGGCTATAATAAAAGGCTGAACCACGAACTAAGATTCTCACTACATAATAATGCCTGCACCTTAGAGAAATTTATATATTTGTATATTATGTATTTTATGATTATTAGATGAACACTCAATGCAGTATTCACTTTACTATAGACAATAAATAAAAACCAGTTAAACACAAATTTTAAATTCAGTTATGTATATTATCAATTAATCGATGAAACCATGGAGCAGCAAGGGAGCCTCTACCTGGTCATTTGACCTTCTAAAAGTAGCTGTCAATTTCCCTTCAAACCCCCACCATAACATCTTAAAGAGAAAAGACAAATTGAAAAAAATATTCTGGGTATATCATTTAAAAATATGAAGGAACGGTCATAGCGGGACCTCTTTAATCATAGTTGTGAAACAACAAAAATATCAGTTAAAGTAGTTTATAACTGAAAAAGTTTTTGACTTGTGTATGAGGCTATAATTACATCTCTCATTTGACAAAATAACAAATAAAATTGAGTGAATTATTTGCATAGCTGAAGGCAATTGTATTTAAATTATATAACCAAATAAGTAAGAGACTGAGTTCACGCGAGTGTAAAGTGACTTCACTAGAATATAAAGGGACATAACTTAATATTAGTTTCAAATTTTGGCACAAAGCCAGCAAGTTCGGGGGGAAGATGGAATAACATTTGATAGGATACTTCTTAATACCTAATGATTGCGGTTATCTAACTGAAATGATCCCTTATTAAGCAAACCTTAAATGAGGAGCATTCGAGGTGTGACTGTCTTTTTAGAAGTATAGAAGACAAGGTCCTCCAGAGTGCCCTTTCCTTATTTTCAAGGACTGAGCATGATTTGAAGCAGATTTTGGCTACTGTTTCTAACTGGTTGAATGTCCACATAAAGGCTTTCTTTTTTGTATCCTTCTAATTTTAAGCTAACATTCAGTCAGTATCAACTAACTTTCATACTTGACAAAATTTGGTAAAATATATTCTATATTGGAATCGATTTAATTGATTTTGCTCTTTATCAGCAAAACCTTACCTTGTGCCTAGTCAGATTAAATCAATATTACTTAATTCAGATACGAGAAATAGCAAAAACGGAGTGTGATTACTGACTAGAAAGTGCAGATCAACAAGTGAAATTGCTCTCCCAGCAGACCCAGTTTCAAGTAGGTGGTGTGATTGAGGTCAACTATTATATATTTTCATTAGATTACCTCAGAAATGTCTGTGTGTGAAGAAGTCCAATGAAAGAGAACTAACTCTTCAAATGCACCCTATGTGGTCAAAATTCATGTTTTCCAATTGGTGAGGAATGAAGATTTATTGAACATCTTACTTTCCTTCAAACAGAAAGTGAAATGCTTTTATTTCTATTTTGCTTTATCTTACTTATTTTTATCATTTTTTTTTTTATATATAGCATTAATAAAAAAAAAACTATGAATTAAACATATAAATGTAAAAGAAATAGTAACTTTAGGGCATCAATATTAATATAAGTATTTATTTATTCTTGACATCTGACAAAATTAGATTGTAACATGGAAGCCAAAACATTATCAAATAAAGCAATAAAACAATAAACCAAATCACACAATATCAAAAAAGAAAAAACAATAAAGTCTGCTTTTGTATGACTTACCCTTCAGAAAGGTTTGCATGAATTTCTTCAGATGAGTCTTTCCAATCTTATTTCTTTCCTGATCTCCTTAAATAAATAACATTTCAATTATCATTTATTTTGTCTTTTTTCTATCTTTACTTCTACTTCCAGTAGTTTCATTTCATTTATCCTTTATTTAGAGTAGTATAGATTGATCAAACTATTAGCCCTCACTTTTATCTTTCTGCCTACACCATATTTCAAGCAGTAGATTTTTCCAATCATCTAGTTATAGTGTCTCAGCATGGCTCTTTCAGAGTCATTTCCTGGTAAAGATCAGTTCATTTATCATGGCTCAAAACCTTTACGTATGTATGTATGTATGTACGTATGTATGTATGTATGTATGTATGTATGTATGTATGTATGTATGTATGCATTTTTACATACACATAAACATATGTATGTATATGTCTATATATCTGTATGTGTCATATATATATATATATATATATATATATATACACACACACACATTCATATACATGTGTATGTATCTATTTATAAAGAGAAAATGAGAGATAAAGATTGATGGTAAAAATAAATGCAGAGAAATAATCAAAGTCATGCCCTTGTCTCAGACTGAAAAATTCTGAATTCCTCAAGAAGCACCAAAATTACTTTTTGGAGAAACTAAGCAAAAAGCCAGTCGGTAAACACAGCACAAACTTAACACAGCATTACAATGATTTTGTTGTCCTGCATATGCACAATACGACAAATTTTCAGAATATCAATGTCATGTAAACATTCCACTGTCACATAAACGTGCCAACGTCACATAAGCGTGCAGGGGCCATATAAAAAATAACCATACCAGTGTCATGTATAAATCACCTGTGCTGGAGGCATGTATACAGTACCTTTGCCAGTGCCAGGTAAAAAGTACCCAGTAAAGTGCTTGCCATTAGGAAAGCCATCATGCCATAGCCATAGAAACCATATCGAAACAGACAACTGGAGCCTGGTGCAGCTCTCCAGTCTGCCAGCTCCAGTCAAACTGTCCAATCCATGCAAGCATAATAATGGACATTAAACTATGATGGCAATGATGATGATGATGATGGAGCATGATCAACCAATCAACCAAACTTATGTCTACTAATTATATACTATGGAGAGTATATGAGTAATAGATATTATCATCTATGGAGACATGAAAAGTTAAGATTATATCTATGATATTTCAACAGGTGACAAAATGGACAGAATTTAAGTGGCATTTTGTAATGGTTCTTGAGAAAGAGACAATGTTGATGATCTTCAAATGCTCTCCAGGGCTACTGATGTCTATATGATCAGGCCAGGTTGGTGCAATATCTGATGAAGAGAAAAGACATGAGTGAATTGAGAGGGTTTGAAGTACGTGACATGAGACCATCTAAGCACGAAGAACAGAAGTTTACGGTAATAACAGTAGAAAAGATGAATCTAGGACATTTACCCCACCTCCCATGGACAATAACTCCCCAAGAAAAATTACCCATGAGGACCACAGATGATGATTTAAAACTTCTTAATGTGTTGGAGAGGAGGTAATTAACTAAGCAGGATAATTGTCCTGGGGGTAGTTGTCGTTGAGGGGGAATTGTCCTATGGGGGGGGGGGTAATTTCCTAGCAAGTAATTGTCCCGATATGGAAAAGACAGAGTGAAGAGACAACATGAGAAGAAATCATATCTAATGAAGTAAGAGTATATCTGGTGAGCAACTTCATGTCAGCCAATCAGATATCTCCATGTCAATCAACCATTTAGTCAAGGACGTCTGTACTTATAGCAGCAACACCACTTTATGACTTTTATATGTAAATGTTTCTGCTACTCCAAGATGTAAGTGAGAACAAGCATTCATTTGCATCTTAAAGATGTGGCATGTCAATAAGTAAAATGTTTCTTTAAAGGGTTTCCATTCAATTCAGTAATGGGTAATAACACTATGGAACATTTCAAGTACATAATTGAGAAGTACTTTACCAAATTCCCCTTGTTAGTTTACATATGTTAATAATGTCTCACTTTCCTGACTGCACAATGACCATATAAACTCCGTAAATAGTACTGAATAAGAAAAGAAAACAATAACCAGCCATTATTTCTTGTTATGCTAATGCAACCCTCAGAAATGTTTAACAAAAGCTTACTTCTATTTAACCCTCGGAAGTGTTTAACAAAAGCTAACATCCATTTAACTTTATCCACATTACATGCATCAGCCGCTCTACTGTGTTAAGATTGATATAATCAGTTGTTTACAACACAGAAGAAAAGTCATTGGTAACAAACTATAAATATACTAGCTAAATAATATATTCTTGAGAAACAAATATCAGCCATGTTTCATGGAAGTTGGAACCTCTTAGACACAGGAAGTACAAACAAAATTGAAATTTACTGCAACTTTTTCTTTACTGAAATTGTCTTGCTGAGATGATACAAAGAGTCTCTGTGTCAATATAACACTAGATAAACTGAAGTTGTTCAGCAAATCTTGCACAGACTTCAATCCAATATAGTTGCCCCTACTGAAATGAGTTTAAATAGTATTATATTTATATTGGAGCTTAGCTCATGAATTAGCTAGTATTAAAAAAAGTGTTTTGTGAGTTATTTTCTATTCTAATGTGTTACACACACGCACTCATCAGACAATGAGCAAATTCAAGTTACTCAGGAATACAAGGATTGAAAAGTATTGTGAAAAACTATATAAAGATTAATCTATGGTTTTATATGATTCTGTAGTAATACGCAAATATATATACATATTAAAATACATTTAGTGTATTATATCATATTAGAATATCTAACAAGATTTTTAACAGAACACCTGTTTCAGCATGTGTTATAACAAGAATCCTTTTCTTTCTTTCTTCTTTTCTTTTTTCGCTTGTTTATTTGCTTCTGAAAAAAAAAAAATAATAAATATTTTTTTATATATTTATTAAGCTCTTTGACTTTGGAATAAACATTTTTTTGTGTTAATGTTCTTACTCACCTCATCAAAAGTACAAACAAAATAAACTATATGTTATTAGTGTTATTAGCTATCTTCTACATTTTTTTTATTTTTATTATTATTATTATTATTATTATTATTATTATTATTATTATTATTTTTATTATTATTGTTATTATTATTATTGTTATTCTACTTATTGTATATTTGAAAAGAAATCCCTAAAAGTGATCTTTTAACCCATAAATCCATCAACATTGAATGATTTGTTACAATAATTAACGTGTCCCCTGAGGATCAAATGTGGTTGAGCATCTATATGCTTCTGGAATTTCTATCCCAGGGCTCCAAACAGCCATAATGGTGAGCTGCATGTCAGAACCTTAATATAAACCTATGTTTATCCTTACTTTTCCTAGCTTTGCTCTGTAGTTCATTATTGGGAATTTTATTTAGAATAGTAATTAACAAATATACAAGAAGCAGACGGGATTAAGAAAATCTGCATGGAGCTTTAAACACACCAGCAGCAACCGTACATATGCTCAACTTATACTCTTTTACTCTTTTACTCTTTTACTCTTTTACTCATTTACTTGTTTCAGTCATCTGACTGCGGCCATGCTGGAGTACTGCCTTTAGTCGAACAAATCGACCCCAGGACTTATTCTTTGGAAGCCTAGTACTTATTCTATCGGTCTCTTTTGCCGAACCGCCAAGTTATGGGGACATAAACACACCACCATCGGTTGTCAAGCGATGATGGGGGGGGACAAACACAGACACACAAACACACATACATATATATACACATATATACATGCTAGCATGGAAAGCGGACGTTAAACGACAATGATGATGATATATACACATATACGATGGGTTTCTTTCAGTTTCCGTCTACCAAATCCACTCACATGGCTTTGGTCGGCTCTAAGCTATAGTAGAAGACACTTGCCCAAGGTGCCATGCAGTGGGACTGAACCCGGAACCA
>NC_068984.1:28196390-28199002 GCF_001194135.2 Octopus bimaculoides
ATGTGTGTGTATGCTTATGTGTCTGTGTTCCCCACTCCCAACAACTGATGCTGGTGTGCCCATTTCCCCGCAACTTAGCAGTTTGGCAAAAGAGCCCGATAGAATAAGTACTAGGATTACAAAGAATAAGTTCTGAGGTTGATTTGTTCAATTAAAGGTGGTGCTCCAGAATGGCCGCAGTGAAATGACTGAAACAAATAAAAGAATAAAAGAATTAGATAGGAGTTATGCAGTTATAGCCAGAAAACCTTAAGAAGTAATTGATTCTTTGTCAATACTACCTATGTTGTTTATTCCCAAGTGGGCCCTATTTGACTAACCTATTATCAAAGATATAAAAGACATGGTTTACTCATTGTTTTCTGAGTAATAGGGTACCCAGAGATACATTACCTAATGTGTCTTTTTGTAAGACATAGGGTAGGGTTTGGGGACAAGTTGTCTTCTATTTCTATGAAGTTAAATGACAATGTAGAGGCCCTCTCTTTCGCTATGCATGTATTTGGAAGAGGAGGAAGAGATATTACATAAATAAAGAGAAAAGAACAGAATCGCATCCAATCCCTTTATAGAGGCAGCTGAGCTGAGAGGATTTTGACTGAATTTAATGCAAACAAGAATATTGATTATTGAATTGTTTACTAATAGATTGTTATATATTTTGATTCTGAGCAATTCATAGGAAACATAATTCAAAACTTCATTATTGTTTAGCTCCAGGTCAGTCTAACCTGAGTTGGTCAAAGATCAAAGGCATTCTTACTATAATTTTCTTAATATTTTCCCTAGGCATAGTTCATCCAGGAACACATCATCGTCGTCGTCGTCGTCGTCGGCGGCGTCGTCGGCGTCATCGTTGTCGTCGTCGTCGTCGTCGTCGTCGTCGTCGTCGTCATCATCATCATCATCATCTAATGCCCGCTTTTCATGCTGGCATTTTTTCCTAGGCTTAGTTCATCCAGGAACACAATATCATCATCATCATTGTCATTTAATGTCCATTTTCCAAGCTGGCATGGGTTGGATGGCTTGACTAAGAACTAGTAAACTGAGGAGCTGCACCATGTTCCCTCTGATTTGGCATGGTTTCTACACCTGAATGCTTCCTAATGCCAACCACTCCAAGAGTGTGGTGGGTGCTTTATATGTGCCACCAGCATGGGTGCCAGTCATGCAACGCCAGCATTGGCCATGACTATGATCTCACTTGGCTTGACAGGTCTTCTCAAGAGCACTTTGTCTAATATTATTTTGAATGAAAATTGTTTCTATTTCTAGCAGGTTTAGTGACCATATAGGGGCTTTGTGTTGACTCATATCACTGTATCAACCAGACTATCAGATGTTGTTATACAATGCTGGTCTGAACGCACTTCTTTGCATTGTTGTAGCATTGAAATGATGTTAACCTGCCGGCTAGCTGGGCAAGTGTAGAGTGTAAAGTGTGAAGTTACCGAGATCATGACATTCCCTCCAAGCAGGATACCATTCTATCACAAGGCAATTCATCTACAGCTGAGTGGACTGGAGCAATATGAAATGGAGTGTATTGCTTAAGAACACAACACACCACCCGATTCAGGACATAATCTTGTAATTGTGAATGTAACTACCTAACCACTAGACCACACATTTTTCATATTCATGTGATGATTAAGATGGAAAGCAATAGAAATTTTTCTCCATCGGAACTACTGAGTGTTGCTTTTGAAGGAGCATTTGGATTGCAATTTCATGAAGTGGTAAAGAAAACAATTGTTCCTTATAAGAATTCATAGGAAATTCATTAGATGGTAGTTTCAGTGTCAAATTTTAATTTGGAAAAATTTTCTGCACCAAACATATTTCATGTAATTTCTTCAACCTGAGAATTTAGTATGTGGTCAGTGTTGTTGATGTTGTTTTTAGCTCCAGGTCAACCTTTATCATGTAGACTTGTGATCAAAAACATTCCAGTTGTCTTCCTGTCTTTTTAGAGGTATGGGTATTTAGAACTACACTTTCTTATTTATCCTACTCTTCTTTTGAGACAATAGACTGTGATTTGAGAGATATTTGACCATTATTTCTGGCAGACAGATTAACCACAAAAAGATCCCTTCATTGATTCATGAGGCAAGGGGTTGATGCAGTGGGCTTGCCTGCATAATCCTATGATCATTTATGTAAGAGTTTGAAAGAAATTAACTGAAGTCCATCTTAGCTTAGACCAGAAATATCGGGCATACTAGACTGTTTGAGCTTGATAATGCAAACTTACAGAACACTCCTCAATGTTGCAGTACTCTTAATAGCTTTTACACTAATCTAATGCATTTAATATATATTTACAGCTGCTGGACTTGCACCAAAATTTGAAACCAATATATCTCTCTTTTAGTCTTTTACTTGTTTCAGTCATTTGACTGCGGCCATGCTGGAGCACCGCCTTTAGTCAAGAAAATCAACCCCAGGACTTATTCTTTATAAGCCTAGTACTTATTCTATCGGTCTCTTTTTGCTGAACCACTAAGTTATGGGGACATAAACACACCAGCATTGGTTGTCAAGTGATGGTGGGGGGAGAAACACACATACATATATATATATATATATATATATATATATATATA
>NC_068984.1:28199767-28200535 GCF_001194135.2 Octopus bimaculoides
AGAAGAAGAAGAAGAAGAAGAAGAAGAAGAAGAAGAAGAAGAAGAAGAAGAAAGGAAAAAAGGAGATGATCATGATCAATATTTATGTATATTGAAATCTCTTTGATGGTGGAAAAGAGAGAATTTAGTTGTAGAGTTGCAAAAGAGTTTCCCTCCTCCTCCTCCTCCTCCTCTGTCCACCACCACAATCATCGTTGCTGCTGCTTCTGCTACTGTTGTTACTACTACTACTACTACTACTACTACTAATACTACTACTACTATTACTACTACTGCTACTATTACTACTATAATTTCTTTCATATGTAGGATACATTATAGTGATATAAATAAACTCCAGTATGATAGACTATTGCAGTTTCATCATCCCCAGGTGGATTAAAGGTAGAAAACAAAAACATTTTGGTAACATTTGAACTCAGACTGTAAAAGGTCACAATTAAATACCACATAGCATTATAGTGCATGCTCCAAATAAATAAAAACAAAAGTGACACTAACAAGTGCGTTTGCACTGAAATATAGATTTACTTTATTCGTGAGTAACACAACAAGAGAAGAATTAATTTCAGGTGGCAGTAGCATTGCATCAGCGCCAAAGTCTGCAAGACATAGACATATGTTCAAGCCTATTCTTTTACTCTTTTACTTGTTTCAGTCGTTTGACTGTGGCCATGCTGAAGCATTGCCTCTTAGTCAAAGAAATCAACCCCAGGACTTATTCTTTGTAAGCTTGGTACTTATTCTATCGGTCTCTTTTGCCGAACT
>NC_068984.1:28200545-28204530 GCF_001194135.2 Octopus bimaculoides
AAACACAGACACACAAACATATATATACACACACACACACACACACACACATATGTATACATATATAAGACGAGCTTCTTTCAGCTTCCGTCTACCAAATCCACTCACAAGGCTTTGGTCAGCCTAAGGCTATAGTAGAAGATACCTACCCAAGATGCCATACTGTGCAACTGAACCCAGAACCATGTGGTTGGGAAGCAGGCTTCTTACCGCTCAGCTGCTCCTGCACTAGGAGTGGGTAGCCACAGCAAGACACACATCAGGCATTCCATTCATTTCCCAGCTCAGATAGACAGACACTCCAATCGAAAGATGAAGAGATAATATTTTGTTTGGCTATCAGATATTATATTAAACAATTATAGTTTATGTTAATAGATTCCTGATTCAAAGCACTATATACAATTAATTAGGAAAGAAAAGAGAAAAAAAAAACAGAACTTAAAACTAAAACGTTGAATATTGCACGTAAACATTTAGGTACTAACATCAATCAGACAGACAAAAAATATAGTATTATTAAATTTAACTACTTTGTACAACATGCCTGTTATTAAAAAAGCAGTAAAATAAAAGATTAGATGAAAAAGAAGTATTAAATATTGATCCTGTAAAGAAAAAAGAGATGGTTTGATAAAGCAAAAAACGTTAAATAAATCTTGTACAAGTGGGTACTGTTTAGTTCTTCTTCCTTAGTATATGATTTGATCATTATCTACTTGGTGTTTTATTTCTTATTGCCTAGTTTTGATAGACGTAGTAATTTGAGCTAATTACCACTGATTATTAAATTTTTGACTGTGAGGAGTTTCCCCGAGTGGCTGTGTGGTTAAGAAGCAGGCTTCAGGATAATGTTATTTTTGGTTTGATATCACTTGTATAGAACCTTAGCCAAGAGACTTTTACCATAACCTTGAAATGGCAAATAACTTGTGAATGGAATTTGTAGACAAGAGACTCTGCAAAAGCCTGTTGCGTGTATAACTTGTGTAAAATTGTGTGATTGTGTAAAACAGAGTGTGAGATAGAATGCCTTCCATCAATTGTTCTGATGCTCTGTGCTCTGAGTTCAAATCCTAACAACTGAAAAGAATTTTCCTCCTCCTCTTCCTATCATCATCATCATCATCATCGTCACCATCCTCCTCCTCTCCTCTCGCTTCTTCTTCTTTTTCTTCTTCTTCTCCTTCTTCCTCCTCCTTCATCTTTTACCACCATCCCACACCACCGCTGCCACATTGCCTACCACCATCTCCACCACTACTAGAACCATCCCCAACACCACCGTTTTTTGCAATTTCAGTATTGGTAAAAATGTACCAATCCAGGTGGCAGACAGGTGGAACTGTAATAAAAACATCAGATGACTGGATACCTTGTGGTATTTGTTCTGGCTCAGTGTTCTGAGTTCATATCCCACCATGGTCTACTGAGACAGCAGACTTGATCTGCAGCCTATTTAAAACCAGCACCAGGCATCTGGGATGCCTTTAGCAGAGTACACCCTGTTGCAAGCATTTGTACAGGGTCTATGGTTTCAGAGTACCTTCCCCCTTGCTCCTTACCAATCCTAGAAGTTCTGTAAAGAGTCATGTGCATAGAATTCTTTCTGGGCTCTGCAGTTTGATATACAAAATAATATTTTAAATGGAAAAGACAACCATTACATAAAACATCATTCCTTCATAAATTTAAGTGTGTAATTACATAATTGTTATATATTTTGCAATTCTTTTGTTATATCAAACCATGGTTTTATTCTATCATTATTTCTTTGCAATTCAGAAGTTATTTGAACAAGTTCATTTGATATAACAGGAAATGACAGACTGGCTACTTAAAGTTTGAACTTAGATTTTATCTTAGTAGATATGTAATCAGATCTGAAATTGAAAACATCAATCACTGTGCCTAATTTCAGCATCATTTCAATTGAACCTCTACACAAAATTTGAAACTTTAGCAAAATGGCCGACACACTGAATATGAACTATCAAAGTAAAATATTACACAATAAGAAATAAAGTAGTGAAAAAACGTTAAAGCAAGAAGATGTGTCTTTTGGCAAATGTGAAAGAAGAGAAGATAACACATTCTTTGTGACAAGTCAAAGTATATTTTTCATTTTTTTTTTTTTTTTTCACTTTCTTTGCACCTTGAAGTAAAAGAAATTTTCTTTTCTTCCAGACAGAATGGATGTTACCTACTGTAATATTTTTAAAGTGGGGTTAAAGTTTATTAGATATTCGTGAGTTATAATCTAGGATTAATGTTTCAGATTTAGAAGAGGAGAAATGTTTAAATTCAAACATGAAACTGACTTTAAGATTCTATTTATATATAAAATATAAAGGATAAAGGTTACCTGTTAGGTTGTTGGAACAGAGTGTGAAGTTTATGAAAATAGTGGAAATGATGCTACATTTTCGTTAACTACTTCTATTAGAATGATTGGACATAAGTAACATTATAAACTTCATGACTTATGTGTATGTATGTATATATGTATGCATGTACTTATGTATGTATGTGTGTCATTATTCAGTTTATTTCAAGATTTCTTGCCAAGATCCAAGGTTCCTTCATTGGAATTTCAACATCAACAACAGGATATTTTTGTATGTATGTATGTATGTATGTATGTATGTATGTATATCATTATTCAGTTTATTTCAAGATTTCTTGCCAATAGAGAAAGAACCGGTTTCTAACTTAGATCCAAGGTTCCTTCACTGGAATTTCAACACCAACAACAGGGTTTTTTTGTTTGTATGTATGTATGTATGTATGTATGTATGTGCAGATTTGTATGTATGTGCAGATCTGTATGTTCTTTGTATGTATTCTCATGCATATAGTTGCATATCTAGACAAGCTCATATATATTTAAATGATAAACTTCTGGAAAGTTTTACAGATTTTTACAGTTCCAGTGATGGCTTGGCTCTGTAGTCTTCAAATTAGCTTTCTCCTTTCTGGTTTTGAGAAGCCTAATTTCTAAAGATTGGTATTTAGGCAGTGTGTTACATATCCCAGAGCCCCAATAATTACAGGTATTAACTGCAGATTTCTCAATAGTTCAGCGTAGGTGTTCTCTGTATCTATGTATGTGTGTATATATTTTTGTATTTATGCTTGTATGTATATTTATGCATGTGTGTATGATGTATCTGCGTATGTATGTGTGTATATATGTATTTTTGCATATACGTATGTATGTGCATTTGTTTGTATGTATTTATGTGGGTGTGTGCATGTGTGTGTATGTGTGTGTGTTTGTGTGTGTGTGTGTATTAAGTGTGTATCTTTTATCTTATACTTGTTGCAGTCATTAGATTGTGGCCATGCTGGGGTACTGCCTTGAAGAATTTCAGTCAAACACATTAACTCCAGTACTTTCATTGTTTAAGGCTAGTATTTATTCTATCAATCTCTTTTGCTGAACCACTAAGTTATGGGGATGTAACCTCCACGGTACCAGTTGTTGAGTGATGGTGGTGGAGAAACATACACACACACACACACACACACACACACACACACACACATATACACACACAAATATGAATGTATGTATGTATGTATGTGCCCCAGATTACTAACTATAACTATGGAAATAATGGTTTCTGAGTTTTAGTTCATTCTGTGTTGTTAAAAAGTTTACCACCCAACCATATTTTGGGGATCAGTACCGCAGTGCCTTCTACTATAGCTTGGGCTGAACAATGCCATGTGGGTGAATTTGGAAGACAAAAAATGAACGCTCCTCACACACACACACAAGTACATATATATATATATATATATATATATATATATAAATTTAAGGAATGGAGAAAACGTATGTTATAATTGCATACTTTATTCCTACATATGTTTCAAAGGATTACAAGCTTTGTGATCCATAGGGATCTGTGATATTAAAATTGTAACCTTCTCATCAGGGAAAGCATGGGAATCATCTTAAACGTAAGAATTTTTTATT
>NC_068984.1:28205003-28207151 GCF_001194135.2 Octopus bimaculoides
CTTATATATATATATATATATATATATATATACTCTCTCTCTCTCTCTCTTTTTTCTCTCTTATCTTGTCTCCAAATCTTTTCCTCTCCTCTTCACAGTTTTCTGTCTGTCACTCTCTCTCCCTCACTCTTCCTTCTTTGGTCACGTGGCCCCCACGTGACCACTGGCTATTCTCCTAACTTGTGTTTCTTTCTTCCTTCCTGTTTCAGCTCGACAGGGAAGACATATTGCTCCCTGTCTCCTGTCCAGGCTTGTTTCTTTGCGTTCGCCACTACAACCTCGTTTAGGCTTACCAGCCCTTCCTGTTTGTTTTCACTGTCCTGTTTTTTGTCACCATCTTGACCCTCTGCAAGATCAAAATTTTATTTAATTTGCTTTGCAGGAGCAACTGTTTTATTGAAGGTGTATCTTGTCATGAATTTCTTGAAATACAGACTAGAAAAACAGCTAACAACTGATGAAGGGTCGTTCCTTGTGTTACTTGTCTTGTTTTCCATTTGTTTCTTTCATTGCTTGCAAAAAAAATCCTTATTCCATGTCCTCGTACTTTGTATTATTTGTTGTTTATGTTTTGTGACATCCTGTGCCTACATATGCATATGTATATACTTAAACATGTAAGTATGTACGTATATATATGTATATATGCATATATAAATGTATTATTTATATTATATTATATATATATATATATATATATATATATATGTATATATATATTTCTCTAAGGCTTTTAAAATGTCCCTATACTAGAAATAGTAATAATGATTTAATAGCCTTGAGCAACACAATGATATCTACTTCAATATTCCTGGAGGTTATGGACATGGTATGAGAAATGAAGAGGAAACAAAACTCTTGAAGTTTTGAGATGGAAGTACCCTAACCGATTGCAGTATTATCTTCAGTAAACCAGCCAGTCTATTGATCACATACCAATCAGGTGAAGGTGCAAACGTGATAGACTGCATATTCATCAGGAAGAGTATTGGAAACTGTTTGTAAGAACTTGGTATTTCTTCAATGAAGAATTTATTAGAACATAGACTAGTGATCAGCAATTTCAGGTTAATTGCTAGACAGATTAAAATGACATGTGACAACCTGGTAAAGAAAATATGGAAGAAGAAAACCCCCAGGTTGGAACTGAATTTAAAGAAGTACTGGTGCTTATGTATGGTGAGAATAAGAGGATAATTTGTATGGGACCAAACTACTGTCTGTCACAGACTTATATTTTGTGAATAAAATTTGATAGAGACCAATTGCAAAGAAACCTGTCATTTATATGTATGCAAGGATGTATGTATAAGATTATTCAGAATGTGAAACTAAGAAACTATAATGGCTCTGCCAAAGCCATTTGTTCTCACCCATCTGGATTATTACTTTAAAATATGCTCACCATAGCATTAAATCAATGGTAGATTTTGAAGCAATCTAATACTGCTAAAATAAGAAGATGCAACAAGGATACTAAGAGAGGTTGAATGAATTATGGTTCTGGTTCCTGAAGTGAAGAGAGGAAAAATCTGCAGAAGAGAGGGAAAATCTATAGAAGATTTTGAAAGGTCTACTAAACAAACTTTGGAGTTATGAGCTATAGTAATATCTGAACTAGACATCACAGCATAGTGACAAAAGTCCCACACATGCTATCTAGAGTTAAAACTAAACACTACTATAGGTTAGGGGTTAAAAGCTCATTGGTTTTTTACTATAGTACCAAAGAACTAAGGATGCTATATAAAGTAATAAAGATCTAAAGGTATTAAAAAGAAAACCCAGACGTTTTACTGTCTCAAATATGGATGAACTTATGTTGTGGCAAGAAACAAACACGAAGGAAGCAATATCAAACTTCGTCATTCACCAAACATCAACAACACAGAAGGAATGGGTGCAGCAACAATAATGTCAGAGTCTTGGCATACCTGCATCCCTCCATTTGGAACTAGTAAAAGAGCTGCATATGCTTATCAAGACAGACAGACAGACAAACAAATAGATAGATAAATAGATAGATAGATAGATAGATAGATAGATAGATAGATAGATACATACATACATACATACATACATACATACATAAATACATACATGCATACATATGCATATACAAATATATATATATACATATATATGTAT
>NC_068984.1:28207504-28208638 GCF_001194135.2 Octopus bimaculoides
ATATATATATATATATATATATATACACATACATATACATATATGAACAGTTATTTATGCCTTTATAAGCATATATAAAAATACATGTGATGATCATGATAAGATGTGTATGTGTGTGTGTGTGTGTGTGTGTGTGTGTGTGTCTATGTATGTATCTGTGTTTGAACAATATGTTGAACAATGCATTGAACAATACATATAAACATACCAAGGGACAACACTGTGTTTCACAGTTCTACTCTGCTCCTCTTCAGGCCTCCTATTTCTGCTTGCTTTCATTCATTTTCTTTCAATTTTCTTTTCTCTTTTTATTTATTTTTTTATTTTATTTATTATTCATTTTTTTTTCCAGTTTCAGCTTGTGCACAAAGAGACAAGAGGCCTAAAAAGCAGTATGAGACTGTAAAATTCATAGTAGTCTTTGCAGTGTGTTCACTTGTATTGCTTAATGTATACAAATACATTATTCAACATCTATATTATATACTATAATTTTGATATTTTTATTATGTTTCTCTCTCTATGCACACACACACACACACACACACACACACATACACACACACACACACACACACACACACACACACACACACACATACACACACACACACACATACACACACACATACATTAATGTTTATTTTTATGTTGAGTCATAATAAGAACAATTTTATATTAAACTGCAAGATTGTTCAATACTCTCTATAAAGTACATACTTTTTCGTTTACATCTTTTAGTCATTTGACTGTGGCCATGCTGAAGTACTGCCTTGAAGAGTTTTAGTCTAAGACTTATTCTTTGTAATCCTTGTACTTATTCTATTTGGTACCATGCAGTGGGATTGAACCCAAAACCATGTGGTAAGGAAGCAAACGTCTTACCTCACAGTCACGCCTACAGATACTTATCACTTTTTCCACAAGAATAGTGTTGACAGCAACTTCAAACTTTCAACCTTCTTAACCTTCATTGAACAGTCTAATGAAGGCTAAACAGGGTGAAACCTTGAATTCACTGTCAGTACTATTCTTGCTAAAGAATAATACACACACACACACATACACATACACATGTGCACGCACACACGCACACACACACAGAGAAATAGAGTCACACGCGTGCATATGAAC
>NC_068984.1:28208669-28209888 GCF_001194135.2 Octopus bimaculoides
ACACATACACATGTGCACGCACACACGCACACACACACACACACACACACACACACACACATATATATATATAAGGTTATGAAGGGTATTAGATTCAACCAAACCCAAAGATACAGGTAATACCAAGTAAGTGCTGTATACCGTCTAGTTTTGCCCCTTTCGTTGTATAAACATGAGTGGGGAATATAACATAAGTCGTGTATTAGCATGTGTATGTATAAAGAGAGAAAAGGATAAAGAGACCAATGGCAAAGTTAGAAATATATTTTATGGATAGAGTCTTACAGCTGTTTCAGGGAAAATCCAATGTATCCCTTCATCGGAGACTGTAATATGTGAGGTTGATGGACCCTCCTGTCAAAGACAATGTATGAGTGTTCGGCTTTTGCTGAAGGACCTGCAGAAATGATTTGTTTTGTAGTAATCAAATCTATGTGCCAAACATTAGCTCAGTCCCTCCATCGAATCAACACTGCCTGAACAGATGCACAGTGTATCACACATCAAGTGTCAAAGTGATTGCAGACTAATGTGAAACCATGTGTTTTGCTTAAGAACATAAAAACACAATACATCACCTGGTCTAGAAACTGAAACCACAATTTCGTGATCGAGAATGCAACACCCTAATCACCAGATCATGCATCTTATACATTTACACATACACACATACACACATACATATATGATGATGATGACGATATACACACACACACATATGTGCAGATGTATGTATGTAGTGTAGACAAGATTCAGTGAGAGTCATATACTACAATTTATATATCTGAGAAGAAGACAATATTTTATATATAATCTTAAAGTGTCAATGATAAGAGATGCAATAACAGTAGATTGCTCAGACGGTTCTCTGCACAAAATAATATTTCAGAAAGTAAACAACCTAAAATAAAATTGTTCTATAAACATTAAGGTAGAAAAAAGAAATGAATTATAATGGCAGGACATGCTGAGCACAAATTGGAGAATAATAAAATATTTCATGTTAGATAAAACAGTTGTAGATTTTCCAGAGTATCTCAAGATGAGATAATAGATATATATATATATATATATATATATATATATATATATATATTGAGAGAGAGAGGGGAAGGAGGGAAGTTAATGTCTAAGAATTATATATAGGTGCAGGAGTGGCTGTGTGGTAAGTAGCCTGCTTACCAACCACATGGTTCCGGGTTCAGTCGCACTGCGTGGC
>NC_068984.1:28210224-28212817 GCF_001194135.2 Octopus bimaculoides
TGAAAGAAGCCTGTCGTATATATGTATATGTATATATATATGTGTGTTTGTATGTCTGTGTTTGTCTCCCCAACATCACTTGACAACCGATGCTGGTGTGTTTACGTCCCCATAACTTTGCGGTTCAGCAAAAGGGACCGATAGAATAAGTACTAGGCTTACAAAGAATAAGTCCTGGGGTCGATTTTCTCAACTAAAGGCGGTGCTCCAGCATGGCCACAGTCAAATGACTGAAACAAGTAAAAGAGTAAAAGAGTAAAAGAGTAAAAGAGTAAAAGAGTATATGCATATATACACACACATACCATCTTTGGTTTAACTTCCCATTGCACCCTGTATGGATGTCTGTATCCATGTATGTATGTTATGTATGTATGTGTGTGTGTATGTATGTATGTATACATGCATGTGTGTGTGTATGCTAGGGAGAAGTTTTAGAGAGGCAGGGTTGTGTTTTATTGTAGAATTTGTTAGTTGGTTTGTCAAGTTGCTTGAATTACTTACAAATTACATAGAAATGTAAAGAATGCAAGAGAAAGCAAATAGAATGGGAGTCTTAGTGATAGCTTCCAAGTAGAGAGAATAAAAACTCTATGTTTGTAGTGTCAAAAGTCAATGAATTAGGATAGTTATCAGGAAAGGATGTGAAGAAAAAGTAGAGGGAGAGGAAAGGGTGAAAGAATGGAGTGTTGATGAAGTAAATAAAAACAAACAAGGAGAAATAATATAGCAAAATAAATAAATAAATTAGCAAAAATAACAGAGCTGAAGTTAGTTGTTGCCAGTTGCATCATCACTGTCATTCAATGAGCCATTAGACTGAAAATAGCTACATGTAAAGGAATAAGTAAATGAAGAAAGGTAATTAAATCCATAAGTATATCAATTAAGAAAATTCCTGAACTCTCATTTATTCATGTAGTTGTTGCTATCATTATGATGATGATCATCATTCAAGTGTTGTACTATCAGACCAATAATCTTTCTATACTTAAAACAGGTTTATGTAACAAATGCTCACATTTTAATAAAGGCAAGTAACTTTATTAATATTATTATTATTATGTAATGCTTGCTAATTTAGTTATCAGGCATTTTATCTTGGAGTTTGTTGACAACAAGTCTCCTCAAATCTCAAGAATTTTCCTTAGGATTCCTGTAGAATATTGGCTGGTTCTTTTCTGCAGGTTGACAATGTGAGTCTCAGTTCCAATCTCATTCAGTCATTTACGTAGTGTTTTTGGTGTTGTGCCAAGTGCACCAATTGCTAGAGGAATATTTGATTACTTGGTCTTCCACAGTCTTCTCAGTTCTGTGGCTAGATCCTGATATTTTTCAATTTTCCCATTTCTTTAGTATTGACTCTGTTATCATAGGGAATTGTAAAATCTCTCATCTTAGACTGTTTATTTTATCGTCTATGATCATATCCAATTATCTTGTATTGATTGTATGATCAGACTTTATGGGGAATTCTCACAAGCTCTTGTAATTTTCAATTTCTGTCACAGCTTCTAGTTCGTATTCATGCCAGTTTTCTATGGTTTTGAAGCCATAGAAACATCCTGATGAACTCTTTTGTCTGGCAAACATCCCAATGAACTCTTTAGTCTATGCAGTCATGTCTGTGTTTATACTCCTTTTGTGCTAGTACACTACACTCACTCAAAAAGTGATTGAAACTTTTATTTCTTTTCCTAAAAATTCTATATTTGCTGCCTGACTTGGTTTTGTTGATCTTTGCCTTTATGAAGTTTGTTCTAAGAGCTTGTTCCTATAATAAGCATTTCTGACTCTCATTTCAAGTTCCTGTTTACCAAGCAGAACCAGCGATCTTTACTTCTGATATTCTCAGTTTGTTGCGTGAATTGTCCATGTATTTCTATTTCTTTTGGTGAACAGAGATCCACTTGATGTGGACTTGACAGTATACATACACACATGCAAATATACATACATACATACATACATACATACATACATGTGATGATGACGACAATGAATGGAATTTCTTTTGCAATTTTACTCTGGATTCAGATATAAGAACTCATTTGGTCTTAAACTTTTCTGCTATTGGTAGGAGAACTATCATAGAGAGAAGGACTGAGCCCATTTATAATACACACCTCCATACTCAGTTTATCAATATATGCATTAGTATATCTCATTTTGCTGACTAATGTGCTGCACATAGCTCATATACCTCTCGCAAGGCTTTTTTCCACCCAATCTCCCTCAGTGACCACCAGATCAATAGAGTAAGAAACCTTGTCAAGGGCTTTTCTCAAAATCAACATGCCTGCAATAGGGCCTCATTCTTGGCAAGATACTTCATCTGCAACTGATTTACTACATCAATAGTACATATCTATGTACAATAGTACATATCTATGGCAGAAAACTATATATATGTATGTGTGTGTGTGTGGGGGGAGATGTAGCTAGATAGATAGATAGATAGATTGATAGATAGATAGATAGATAGATACATACATACATACATATACATATGCATATTCATATACACATATACATATATACATAAACATGGATATATAAATATATGTATGTATATGTGTGTGTATATATATAT
>NC_068984.1:28214652-28227243 GCF_001194135.2 Octopus bimaculoides
GGGGGGGGGTCAACTTTAACTTTCACCCTTTCAGGTTCAATAAAATAAGTACCAGTTGAGCACTGGGGTCAATGTAAATGACTTAACCCATCCCCTGAACTTGCTGGTCTTATGCCAAAAATTGAAACCATAATTTTATTTTTATCACTGTCATTATTATTATTAGTAGTAATAGTATTATTATTAATAATAATAACAATAATGATGATGATGATGATGAAGATGATGATGATAATAATAATAATTCTTTCTATTATAGATAGGCACAAGGCCTGACATTTGAAGGAAAGGGGTTAGTTGGTTACATTGGCCCTCAATGCCCAACTGGTACTTAATTTATCTATTCCAAAAGGATGAAAGGCAAAATTGACCTCAGCAGAATTTGAACTCAGAACGTAGGGACAGATGACATGTCACTCAGCATCTTTCACTACAGCCACCAAGCAAATGTAAACTGCTATGCCTGTCAACAACAACAACAACAATAATAATAATGGTTTTGGCACAAGGGCAGAAATTTTGGTAGAGGGGTCCAGTCATTTATATTGACCCCATTGCTCATATATATATATATATATATATGTATATACACACACGTGTGCATGTGTGTGTGTGCGTGTGTATGTGTGCATGTGTATGTGTATGTGTGTATGCATGGGTGCATGCACAAGTGTGTGTGTGTGTGTGTGTGTGTGTGTGTGTGTTTGTCCTACTACTACTTGATAGCTGGTATTGATCTGCTTATATGCCTATAACCTAGCAGTCCAGCAAAAGAGACCAAAAGAGTAACTACCAAAATTTAAACAATGACTATAAAGTCAATATTTTTGATTAAACTCTTCAAAGTGGTGCCCCAGCATGAGCACAGTCCAATGACTGAAAGATGTAAAGGATAAAAAAAATGTGTGCGCATTTGTGTCAGGGTGTATGTTGTTTATATACGTATGCTGGTATAAACCGATTCCTTGAGTTATGTCCTCTCTTTGATATAATGTGAGCAGAAAAATAAGTGCCAGACTTACATAATTAGAGACCATTTCTGTGATCAGCTTAAATGCTTGAATGTAGTGCCCCAACATAGCCACAGACCAATAATTGAAACTAGTAAAAGAATAAAAGAATAGACAGCTTATACATTTAAAATATACAGGGTGATTATGTATGGGTGTCATTTCCATTCTAGAGCAATTCATAGTTTTACACCATTCTATCATTGGAACTTCATTTATTGACAGACACATAAAAGCAGGAACAGCAGCTAAGTTTCACATTAACAAAATTTAAACTCAAAAGAATAATGTTACCACTTTTGGCAGTCTGCCAACGCCTGCCACTAACTTTTTTAATTTCTTATTGCTCATTTAAATAACTGTCATCATCGTCATCAGCACCACCATCAATACAACCACTATCATCCTCCACTTCTCTCCTCCTAGTCAATGATGATCCTCATTAGTTTTGTTTGTGTTTCTTTATTGGCACACATTGTCCAAGCTTTCATTTCAAAGTTGTAGATCTTCGGTGCAATTTTCAATTTCTTTCTGAATCCAAGTTCTCTCTGATCACAATTTACCACTTCCTTCTTCCTCATTCAACGAAATTATTTCTGTTTCAGCTACTACCAATCCTTACTTTTTTACTTAGAACATGTCATCCATGTTCTTCACATATTCAAAGAGAGCAATTCACATTTTATTTATCAATTACCTCATGTTCTGGACATATAACACCTTTCTTAGCTTATTCAAATTATTATTTTCTTGACACAAAGAATCCACTCATTTCCCTGCTCATGTTTCACTGTCATGCAAAGTAACAATTTCTGAGACATTCATTTTACCACTTTAGCTTTCCTTCAAAGTTAGAAACCTTTTGTGATCTACCAGGTCATAATGTTCCCAAAATTCTTCACACCTCTACTGATTTCAGATACCAAACCACTGTGAAACCAAAATGCTTCTATGCAATTATTCCATTTGAAATAACAGTTTCAAATAAATCACATCCTACCAACTTATGAAATAGAAACACATTGAATTATATAGACTTAGATGTATGACAAGATGAATATGGCAGGAATGCTTTGATCATAAGTTTGCTCAATCTTGGATGACTTTGAACTAAACACCAACAACAACAGGTGTTACATAGTAATGTAGTGAACCAAGAAATTAAAATTAACAATACAACAGTTTTATCAAGGAGAAAACAACATTAATTAAATTATTAATTCTTGTGAAGAAAGACAATAGAAACATCCCTGAAATGTAAATTAATTAATTAAAATAGTATGAAGGAATGTGGTGTGGAGGATGTCTGATCTTTGGTGTGCACAATGACAACTACAGTCATGTTTTTGTGTTATAAAGTCTCTTCAGAGTGGTGAACTAACAGAATGGTTACGATGCCAGGCAAAATGCTTCACAGCATTTTGTCTGTCATTTTTGTTCCAGAGTTCAAATTCTGCTGGGGTCTACTTTACTTTTCATCCTTTCGGGGTAAATGAAATAAGTAGTTGAGCACTGGGGTTGATATAATCGATTTAGTCTCTCCCCTAAAAATTCAAGCCTTGTGCCTATAGCTGAAAGGATTATTCAATCTCCTCAACAAAAAAATAGTCTTTACAATTACTGAGAAATTTTAAATTGCTTAGAAGATAAAAGAGAATGTCAGTGAATAAACACTGATAGATTTAACAGCTTAAAATAAAAACCTGGGGAAGGTTCTGCAGGGATGCCTTCTGCAAGATAACATAACTTAACAGTTGTTTCCAGAAGCCATCACATTATTTCATAGCCAGTATCTTTTAATACAAACAATCATCATCATCATCATCATCATCATCATCATTGTTTAACGTCTACTTTCCATACTGGCATGGATTGGACTGTTTGACTGAGGACTGGCAAGCCAGTAGGCTGCACCAGGCTCCAATCTGATCTGGCAAGGTTTCTACAGTTGGATGCCCTTCCTTACGCCAACCACCCCAAGACTGTAGTGGGTGCATTTTACGTGCCACTGGCATGGGAGCCAATCAGGCAGAACTGCCATCAACCACATTCAGATGGTGCTTTTTACGTGCCACCAGCATGGGGAGCCAGTCAGGTGGCACTGGCATTGACCCACGCTTGAATGGTGCTTATTACGTGCCATCAGCATGGGTGCCAGTCAGGCGGCACTGGTATTGGTCACAACTACAATTTCATTTGACTCAACAGGTCTTCTCAAGCACAGCATATCACTGAAGGGTATTTTTAAATGGGCTGGTTATGTGATACTGGTATCGACCATGGTTGTGATCTCACTTTATTTGATGGGTCTTCTCAGTCACAACCCAATACAACTCTCACTCTCCAAAACCATTCTTCAAGTTACAGCTGGAGGACAACAAAAGAGAGATTTGATGTACTAAAGTTATATGATTTTGTTTTGCAGTTAGATGTTTAAATTTGCTGAGGAATTACAGTGGACGAAGAAAAGACAAAATTAAACAACAATATTTGAATGCTTAACAAAAGAGGAAGAAACTACAAACTGTTAAGTATTTTAGTACAGTACCTTGTGGTTGATTGTTTCGTTGTTTTTATTTATCTATGCCAACTCCCTGCTGCAGTGTCTTGAACCTATAGATTTACTGGATAGATTCTTGAAACTCTTTTTTCATAGTAAATGATCGACAGAGAGGTATTCTGGACTTCAAGTAGAAGGGAGATATGGAAAATTGGCTGAACTAGTAAAAGATTAAAAGTGTAACAGCAATAAACTGAATTGCAAAGGAAAGCAATTCTCAATGAAAGAGAACAGCAGAGTATTGTACTTACTTATTCTTCCAACCAAATACAATAGATTTTATATTGTTAAATATGCTATCTATGAAGGATGTGACATTAATAACATCTAAATTACATTTAAATAATCAAATATTCAAAGTTAGCATATTATAGACGTTAAAGTGAGGCCAAGAGTCACTATATATGTTAAGTGATAAAGTGAAACAAATTTATATGAATATTTATGTGATTATTTGCACATACTATATATTTCAGCAATAATCTGTAACTTAATTATCTCATAGCTTTTACTTTCATGAACTTAAATCCATATTGTTATGCTTAAAGGAGTTGAATGGAAATATATTTTGATATTTCCATTGGTATGATTGAAACAAGTATTTATTTTATGTATTGTTAACCTCTCAAACACAATGAAGAGTAGAACTTATTTTTATGCCATATATATTGAGTAATGCACAGAAATGTATACTTACTCCATGCAATGATTTTAATATCATTGAATCAATATCAAAATGCCAAAACATTAGCTACTTAGTAATCATTTAGAAGTAAAATCTATCAGCATCATCATCATTTAATGTTTGTTGTCCATGCTGTCATGGGTTGGATGGTTTGACCAGGTCTGGTAAGCTGGAAGACTACGCCAGACTCCAATGTGATTTGGCAATGGTTTTCTACAGCTGGATGCCCTTCTTAACACCAACTACTTTGAGATTGTAATGGGTGCTTTTATGTGTGCCACTGGCACAGGTGCCATTTGTGTGATGCTGGTATCTGCCATAACTGTGATTTTGCCTAGCTTGATGGGTCTTTTTCTCAAGCACGACATAATGCCAAAGGTCTTGGTAATTACCTCCATGAAGCCCAACACTTGAAAAGAACTCAGCCACTTTGCCTCCATGAGGCCCAATGCTAGAAAGGAATTCAGCCACTTTGCTTTTGTGAAGCCCAATGCTTGAAAGGAACTCAGTCACTTTGCCCCCGTGAGACTCAATCCTCGAACAGTGCTCTTTACGTGTCACCAACATGGGTGCCAGTTATGTGACACCAACATCAGCCATGACTACGATTCCACTTTGCTTGATGAATCTTCTCAAGCCCAGCATATCACCAAAGGTCTCAGTCACTAGTCATTGCCTCTGTGAGGCCCAAAGTTTAAAGATCATGCTTCGCCACTCTAGAAAACAATATTTGCTTTCCATTATCTTTGACTAATGAATGACATGACTCACTGAGACATAAGTGTCTTCCTACCAAAAATAGTGATTAAAGCAAAAAAACAAATTTCTAGAAACATCTCTGACTTCATGGGGTCTTTTTCTGACTTTCAGATGAAGATCATAGTGCTTCTAGATGAAACAGTAATTAATGTCATCGATATTTTACAGTATTATATCTTAAAACAATCCTGGCCAACTTAGTAAATAAGTCTTCATTCAATCTTTGGCAGTATTTGGAAGATCTTTCTCTTCATGATAACCAAGAGGTTCAGGTGATATCCAGAATAAGTTCTAAATGCATTACTTCCTGTTCAGCACTGAAAAATGCTATTGATGCATTCTAAAATTGTTTTACTACAAGTGTAGCATATTCATATTACATGTCTAGAATTCATCATATTTTGTGCCACAGGATCAGTATTTTTTCTCCACAGTAGATGCAGATTGTCAGTTGTCTTTTAGATACAAAGAAGAGTTGCCACTGGATAGAAGTCAGTATGATCATTTCAAAGAGATTGCGTTTTGCTGTCATCAGCACTGCCATGCTTATCATTATCATCATTTATATATCAATATTTACCATGATGTAATTACTTCTTATCCTGATTTCAAAAATATTCTTAGGCACATCAAAATTTGCTTATTCATCTCTTCACAAAATGGATCTATTACATGTTTTTAATATTGCATTATTTCTCAAGGGGGAAAGGTGGCAGAATCGTTAGAATGCTGGGTAAAATGATTAGTGGTATTTTGTCTGTCTTTATGTTCCAAGTTCAAGTGCTGCTGTTGAGTTTGCCTTTAAGAATTGTCAAAATAAGTACCAGTTGAGCACTGGAATTGATGTAGTTAATTTACCCTTTGCCCCCAAGCTTGCTGGTCTTGTGCCAGAATTTAAAGCCAATATTACATTATTTCTCATCCATTCTTTCCCAACTTATATCAATTCTTTCTTTTCCTTCATTTTCCTAATTTATTCTAATCAGTAAAATCCCAAAATGCTAAGACATGTCTGTACAGCTTTAAAAAGGCAAAATGAGGATGACAACAATGACGATGCCAATACTAATCATTGCTATTTTTGTATATTAATCAAAGATTTATTTTCTTTTGCAGATAGTTATATACAAAAGTGAAATGATGTTTAAAGTGGTTATATGCAATAAAATGTAACTCAGTGAAATATAATATTCTGAAAATAATATAATATTCTGCTATTAAAGACTTTTGTGCTTCATCTTCATCTTAAGCTTATATAATTAGAATGTTTAGTAAGACATTTGAGCAAGATCGTTGCCAGTGCTGATGGACAGGCTCCTGTGCAGGTGGCACATAAAATACACCATTTCGAGCGTGGCTGTCGCCAGTACCACCTGACTGGCCCTCGTGCCGGTGGCACGTAAAAGCACCCACTACACTCTCAGAGTGGTTGGCGTTAGGAAGGGCATCCAGCTGTAGAAACTCTGCCAAATCAGATTAGAGCCTGGTGTCGCCTCCTGGTCCACCAGTCCTCAATCATATCGTCCAACCCATGCTAGCATGGAAAGCGGACGTTAAACAATGGTAATAATGTTTCTGGACATAACGTATTTTTAAGCATTTAGTAGGCATTCCTGAGCCCTAAAGTAAAATTCTCATCTATCACAAACATTATTTGCTTGGAGACTGCTATGACAGAAACTGAATTCAATCATTTTACAGTGTGGTACAGTATAAAATAGATCCCAGTATGATTTGAACAGCAAAACCATAAGCTCTAAATTTGTCTTCGGCAGTTGTCAGTTCCAGTGCTTCTACATCTGTGCTATCACAAAAGCCTGCTACCACTTTAATTAAGAAGAATTCAAAAGTTAGTTACAAAGGTGAAAAACCAAAAAGTAAAAAAAGAAAAAAGAAAAACAATAATGAACAATTTGGTAAATAAATCAATGATGAAATCAAAGAAATGTAGCATGTTAATGAAGTTCGCAGCATACCGTCACTAATTAAAGCAAATAGTGATGTTGATATGAGATTTATCAAAGACAAACAAGTGCTTAATTATAGGTTTCATCATCAGAAAAACAAGGAAACTCCAGGTTTATTAAATAAACATAAAAATAAAAATATAAATAATAGGAAATGTAATGAAATAAAATAAAATAAAAGCAGCATCTCACCTCATCGCAGTTTTCTATTTGGCAGTGTATTTCTTTCGGATTACAAACTATATACCAAGCATTATGTATCGTGTCATCAAAAGTATAAAACCAAATAGTGATAAACTATAAATAAAAATAAGGAAACAGGTGAATAGAAATTAAAATTCAATAAACAACAGCAATTTGGATTTCATTAATGTTCTGATTAGTGTATGTGCGTGTGTGTGTGTGTGTGTGTGTGTGTGTGTGTGTGTGTGTGTGTGTGTGTGTGTGTGTGTGTGTGTGTGTGTGTGTGTGTGTGTGTGTGTGATTGAGCACGTGTGTATCTGTGTGTGTGAGTATCTGTGAATGTGTGTTTATCACACGTACATGAAAGCAGTAATGATGGTGAAGATGATTATCATCACAAGGTAGTGAATGATGACGATGACGATGATGATGATGGTGATGATGATGATGACAATGATGTTGATGATGATGATGATGATGATGATGATGATGGCGATAATGATGACAATGATGACGATGATGATGACAATGATGATGACGATGATGACAATGACAATTCTGCACTGTTTTGCTGAGTGTACTCATTACAATAAACATCACAGTTTTAGCATCAGCATCATTAAAGGAGTGTTATTGTTGTTCTTTAACCCCAGGCCATCCTGACTCAGCAACCTATGATCAAAGATATTCATTTTGACTGTTTTAGGACTACAGAGTCCAAGGTACCCTCTTTTTTCCTAAGCTTGTAGGGTATGATTTGAGGATATTTGTAAATTGAGGGACAACATACAGGCTCCTACAATAGGTTATAGAGCCAAGTGAGAGTAAATTTGAAACAGGCTCATTAGTTTGATGTGAAAAGAGATGTAGCTTTAGAGTTTTGCTACAATTAGGGTGTTGTAGTTGTAATGTAAGCTGTGCTGATGGAAGTTTATAAGGGAGAAGAAAGAAAGTCTGTTTAATATATATATATTGGATTATGCCATGATTATAATGATAGCTGATGACGGAAATATTCGTTTCAAATTTTGGCACAAGACCAGCAATTTCAGGAAGGAGTGATTTGATTATATTGATCCTGGTGCTCCACTGGTACTCATTTTATTGACCTTGAAAGGATGAAAGACAAAGTCGACCCCCCATGGCATTTGAACTCAGAACATAAAGTCAGAAATGTTGCTAAGCATTGTGTCCAGCACTGTACAAAAGGCTTAGTGGTATTTCTTCCAACTTTATGTCCAGAGTTCAAATGCCACTGAGGCAGACTTTGTTTCTTATTCTTTGATGACCAAAATATTGCTTTCAAATTTTGGCACAAAACCTGCAGGTTTGGGGAGGGGCTAAGTCAATTAAATCAACCCCAGTGTTCAACTGGTACTTATTTTATTCACCTCGAGAGGATGAAAAGCAAAGCCGACCCTGGCAGAATTTGAACTCAGAATGTGAAGACAGATGAAAAGCCGCTAAACATTTTTCCTGGCTTACCAATAATTCTGCTAGCTTGCTTCCTTTTCGATGACTAAAATATTGATAATAATAACATATCTTACATCTTATAAAGTAAGTTTTGGGTGTAAGCATGGCTGAGTTGCTTAGAAACTCATTTTGCAGTTATGCAGTATTTGAATTATATCCCATTCTGCAGGTCATCGGACATCAACTAAAGCCCCATGGCAAAAATTTTTAAGATAAAAACTGTGTAGAATTTCACCAGGTTAGCTAATCCTGTCTTAGCGAGGTAGACCTAGGATGATCATCTGACCTGTGACTTTCTTTAGCAGAGTCTATTCCATTGTCAGCATTCAGGTCAATCCTCTGGCATAAGAATATTCCTTTCTTTCTGTTTCTGTTTCTCAAACAACCCAAGAAAGGTTCTTGACACAACTCTTCCTCATCTCACTAAGTCATTAAAAAAACGAAAAGCAAAGTTATGTATAAAAGTATAATAATTCATATTAGACAATTAAAAAATACTTGATAGACTATATCAGATATGTCAAGTCACAGACAAAACATCTCCTTTACTCATCACATAACACTTCATTTGTAAAATTTAATTATAACTAAAATAATGTGGTTAGACATCCTTGTGTGAAACATTGATTTTTATCTGGTCTGAAAATCATGATAGAGCCAAAAGAGAACAGGGGCGGAGGTGATGTCACGAGTAAGCATCGCCTTGGTGTTTGTGTGGTGGGAGTGAAGGATATAAGTATGGGTTGGTGAAGCAATGATAAGTGACAGTACAAAAAGGGAGTGGAGGGAAGCATTATGATAAAACCATAGATGAGAAATAAGGAGATGACATGATGTGGGTGGGGGAGAAAGAGGGATGCACACTGACAGATATGAGGTCAGAGGTATGTAGGGGTTGATATTGTGAGTGATGGCAGATATGAGAAAGTGTCCAGGAGAAACGGGTATTCAATAGAAAATAAAGTGGTAAGGAATAATATTGATCAAGTGAGATGGGTGACAAAAAGTGTTTCCAAAGAGAGAGATAGCTGGTAGTATAGAAAAGGAATGGATTATGTGCAGTACTGCTCTTGTATAATTACAGCAGCTGAATGAGTAGTGCTATAGTTAGAGGAACATTGAAGGAATAAATGTTAGGAAATTGAGAAGTGGGGAAGACTTGATAAGGAGAGGTTGAGTGAAGAAGTACAGACATTGATGACATGCTTTTAAAACCTCATGTTTTTGCTGAAATGGACAGGTCTTCTTGAGCCCTGTGAATCATCAAACATTTCATCCTTTCTTGTGTCCTCTGTGAAACTCAACAACCTGAGGTCAGTCTTCACTATTTTGTCCTGTTTTCCTTGGTCTCTTCCTTCCACAGGTTTCATTTACATTTAGCAATCAGCAAGTTTTTCATCCAGCTGTTATCACATGACCATACCAGCACATTCTAGCACATAAACTCTGATGCTTCTTGTGTCCAATTTTTCTCACAATACATTTGTACTTTGTTCTTTGTTCTTTACGCATGCTGATGCTGGACATCCAGCAGAGCATATCAGCTTCATTTCTTTCTAATTTTCACATGTCCTCTACATTCATAACACATGTTTCACTACTATTTAGCATCGCTAATCATAAACAAACATCATACATTCTATCTTTCTCTCAGTATATTTATTTATACAATGAATGAGAGTTTTATATAGAAATTATAAGTTATAATTGGATAAATTTGTGCCAGCATCTGCGGTAATAGAAGTGAGAGAACCTCTATTACCAACAGAGATTAACAGCTCTCTGAACTTACCCTCACTGGATCTTATTCTAAAAACTTCTCTTTCAGAACATCCTCTTACACTTTTAAATCGATCATCTATGTAACAAAAACTACCAACTATTCCTAGGGATCATCCTGAGTATTCAAGAAAATCTATTTCTCGTGTGCACTTAGTGTTTATTACTCTAGCACATCTGCCACACACAAAGCCTTCTTTCTCCATTAATCTTCTTTTGGTGTATTTATATATTTATATTTGATATTTATATATTATTTTTTGTATATTGTTCATACATGTATATCTACTAATAAATGGCTATACCTATGGAAAATGTATAATCCCTATAAATAATGGCACAATATTACATGTATGCATTTTTCCTACAGTTGTGCAATATAAATACAAATAACCATGCTTGAAATAGATTAGTAAATCCCTATAAATATTTCTATAAACATAGTCTCCTCAGACCAAACATTCTCAAAGTACTCAGTTTATAGATTCACTAGAGATGTCTAATAACATCAACAACAATTCAACATGAGTCACACCTAAAATCTGTGACCCAAAAAAAAAAAAAAAAGACACCTTTCTCTCCAAAGAAACGGTTCTACTGGCAACATTATCCTGACCAGATAAAAATAAGTTCAATACACTCTAGAATTGTCAAAGATATGCTTCAGTTTTTCTAAAATTGAATTATTTCATTTTATTTATCTTGAATAAAATAATGATGAATATACATGTACTTGTACATGATGATCAAAATGAATAATAATAATTTCACAGAAGGTTTCACACATGGATTCAAGTCAGGGCAAACATTCATCATTAAAATAAAATCATTGTATCTGTGTGTTGAGGGACTTAATTTATGTTCTCAAATGTGGCAGATGTGTGGGTATTACATAGGTCAATCGAACTTAACTCCAGGGGACAGGATAATGGAACACAAGCAACAGATTCATGAACCAGCAACTAGGAAAATTCCCATAAATAAAAATCTAGATCCAGAAACAAACATCCAAAATACCAAATTTTCTCTCAATGTCAATGCTCTGGAAACACTCTGACCCATTTCCAATTAAGTAAGGAAAATATGCTTAAGAGACATAAACCACAACTGAGAAAACTCAAAATATTCATGAAAATTACTGGAAACAATGGACATGCTTCAAAAGTTGAATTAGAGTGCTGCTTTCTCTTGGATTTGAAACCCAACTTCAAACTGTTATACAATTACACATTGCATCTTCTCAAACACTAGTTGACACCACCATATGCTTAACCAATTAGATGTTTTACTGGTCAAAACTGGACCTGCAAGAAAAAAAAAATATTAAGCTGATCGAGACAAGTGTCTTTTTAAGGGATTCAGCCAGCTGGAATATTGGATGACCATCAGACAAAACCAAGTAACCAAGACTTTTGAAAATCAAATGATGTATGCAGAAAATAAACCACCCAGAGCACTGGATCTCTACTGGTAAAAAACAAGTGATCAAAGTAGTCAATAAATAAATGACATCACCAGGAAGTCAACCAACCAGAATGCTGGATTACTGCCAAAACAAAACATATGATCAGAACATCCAAAAACCAAGTGACGTATTCAGGCAGTTAGCCAACCAAAATACTAGATCACAGACAGACAAATACAAGTGATGTCATTAAAATTATAACCAATCAGAACTTAAACCTATATCTTATATATATATGTATCTTATATATATATATATATATATATATATATATATGTCAGCATGGAAAGCAAACATTAAACGATGATGATGATGATGATGCAATTTCAGCACAAAGCAGTTTCAGCATAAAGCAGTTCAAGCTCTCACCTGCAAAACCAGTGACAAAAAATTATCCTTCATGTACTATGAGAGAAATTGTAAACCAATCTTTTTCTTTCTTCTTTTTCCAATTCTTTAAAAACTTCATTGTCTTAGTATTAATAGTATTAATACAACTCGTTGTTACTGAACTTTTAGTTATGTATGACTGTTAAGAAATTCATCAAATATTTGAAAATTTATTATTGTCTATCTCTGTGAAATTTATTGATCATTGGAATTTGTATGAAGATTGAATCTTTTACACATGTTTTTCTGAATTTGCTCTTGTATGTCAGTCTCTCCTAGAATTTATTTATTTATATATATATATATATATATATATA
>NC_068984.1:28227857-28229092 GCF_001194135.2 Octopus bimaculoides
ATATATATGCACATATATGTATACATGCATATATTCTTTTATTCTTTTACTTGTTTCAGTCATTTGATTGCAGTCATACTGGGGCACTCCCTTTAGTGAGCAAATCGACCCCAGGACTTATTCTTTGTAAGTCTAATGCATGTATATATATGCATATTTATATATCTGTGATAGATAAAGTAAACAAAGAGAGAAATTTTCATTAGGTTTTTATCCATACCTACTAAGTAATTATCCCTATGAGAAAATAATAAATATAGAAGACTATCATTAGTTAATTTAAACAATTAATTTTTCATACCAAGTACTTTAAATAGATAAAAGAGTTGTTGTATCAAAGATGTAATTGTTTATATAATTTTGTTGCCGTTACACATAAGAGAAGACTTAAATACTTAGGGCTGGCATCGACCAGGTTTGGATGGTGCTTTTACGTGCCACTGGCATGAGAGCCAGTCATGGTGGTGCTGGCATCGGCCACATTCAAATGGTGCTTTTTACGTGCCACTGGCATAAGAGCCAGTCGGAGCGAGGGGGATGGCATCGACCACGTTCAGATGGTGCTTTTTACGTGCCACTGGCACGGGGAGCCAGACTGGCAGTACTGGCATCAGCCACAACTACAATTTCCATTTGATTGCACTTTGATTTAATTTTGATGTCGATGTACTTGATTCAATAGCTCGCCTCAAGCATGGCATGTCACCCTACAATCCAAATGTACTCTTTTGAGTAGGCTGGTTATGCGACACTGGTGTAGCCTACAGCTATGATCTCACTTTATTTGCCAGATCTTTTCAGTCACAGCATATCTCCAGAGGTCTCAGTCTTTTGACATTGCCTCTTTGAGGCCCAATGTTTGAAGGTCATGCTTCACCACCTCATCCCATGTCTCCCTGGGTCACTCTCTACCATGGGTTCTTTCCACTGTTTGGGAGTGGCATTTCTTCACACAGCTCTCCTCATTCATCCATAGTACATGATCATACCAGCGCAGACATCTCTCTTGCACGCCACATCTGATGCTTGTTATGTCCAACATTTCTCTCAAGGTGCTTACATTTTGTCGTGTGTGCACACTGACATTACACATCCAGCAGATCATGCTAGCTTCATTTCTTTCGAGCCTACGCATGTCTTCAGCAGTCATGACCCATGTTTCACTGCTGTGAAGCATGGCAGTTCACACACATGCATCGTACAATCTACCTTTCACTATCTATCTATCTATCTAT
>NC_068984.1:28229174-28231943 GCF_001194135.2 Octopus bimaculoides
ATATATATATATATATATATATATATATATATATATATATATAGGTACCACAAGGTCAGTAATTACTGCAAAGACATTATAATTCTGTAACCTTTCCTAAGTTTTTTAATCGAGTTGTGAGTCAAAATATATTTTTGAAACATGATTATTATTGTAAAGCATTAGATGAATTGCATAATGTTATGCTTCATAGTTTTGTCACCATCAGTCTTTCTATATCCTGCTCTTTGAAAATGATATTTAGAAGACTCAATTGAAAAATGTCATTTCTCCCATTTGCTAATGTCATTAAAAGTTTCCATCTTGAATATTCAGATATTCATTTCTTGGGACTAGAAAACAAAAATTTCACAGATTTCTTTTGTTTTCTTTCTCTTTTCTTTTTTTTTTTTTCAGACTTTCACCCAACATATAAAACAAACATTCATACCAATGTACATACATATATGTCTACATTATGTTGAATTACATACACACACACACACACACACACACACACGCATGCACAATACATACATACATACATACATCCATCCATACATACAATCATACACACACACACACACACACACACATACATACATACATACATACATACATACATACACACAAACATATATGCATACATATATATTTTATTAGATTTACAGAGGAGAAACATGTACAATTTGGGTTTTCTATTTTATTTTTTATCAAAACATTTTAAAGATTATTCTCATATCCTCACATTTATGCAGTTTATTCATTGGACTGTAGAAAACAAAAGCATAAATACATAGACACACACATATACACACATGCACACACCAACATATATAGAAATCCAAGACAAAAACAAACATTCAAAGCTAATATACATGTTGAAAATTCAGATAGAAGACGAAGATATTTGGAAGTTAAGGAAATGTTTTCCATATTTGAAATGTCAAAGTTTCCAAAAGAATAAATTCTAAACTTATGAAATAGCTTTACCTTTAACTACATTTCATTTTCGTGTATATGTATATACAGAACAGGATTTTCTGGATATTTGAATTTCTACATACATTCAGCAATTTATTACAGCCACAATATATATAAGAACACTAAATTTCGTTTTACATTTAAACCTGTACAGACCAATAAGAAAATACAGCCCAATGTCCTTCAAATGATTCTTTTACCTGTTTCAGTCAATTCACTGTGCCTATGCTGGGCACGACCTGTATTCGAGCAAATCAACCCCAGGACTTATTCTTTGTAAGCCTAGTACTTATTCTATCGGTCTCTTTTGCCGAATTGCTAAGTTATGGGGACATAAACATACCAGCACAGGTTGTCAAGTGATGTTGGGGGGACAAATACAGACACACAAATACACACATACACACATACATACATACAAACATACACACACATACATATATATATATATATATATATATATATATATATATATATATATATATATATATATATATATATATATACGACAGGCTTCTATCAGTTTCCGTCAGCCAAACCTACTCACAAGGCTTTGGTCGGCCCAAGGCTATAGTAGAAGACACTTGCCCAAGGAGCCATACAGTGGGATTGAATCCAGAACCATGTGGTTGGTAATCAAGCTACTTACCACACACCCACTCCTGCACCACAAACAGATAATATGTTTCTAGATACATTGCATATGATAAACAAAAACAGGATGGTTGCAAAATCATGTGTCAGGTGACCTGAGTCTAAACGACAACAGTAACAATAACTACAACCAAGAACCTTACATTCCTAAGAACAAAAGAGTAAATTTTATAAAGCCTCCCACATTAGATGCGGAGTATAGAGAAACCATTTTAAGGACTTCTATTTTTTTACAGATGAAAAATGCTATCATCTCTTTCTAGTTTTTTCTACTTCACGGATTGTATGTCACAAAATCCTTGTCAAAATTCAACAAAAACTATGTTAGAGCTTGCCATTAAATCCATATAATCAGCAGAGGCTGAAGACTTAAATGATATACTCTTGAACCGAAAGATCTCATTTTTCTTTATTTTTCTACTTGCGATGCTAATTTTTGATTAAGTTCGTTTCTGAAGCTTTATGCTACTCCAGTCAGATTTCCTACCTATCTACTCGAAACCTTTCTAGCTCTTTAAATAAATATAATAATAATAATAATAATAATAATAATAATAATAATAATAATAATTATGATGATGATGATAACAATAGTATTCTGCTCAATACCACAAATTTGCTTGTCAGTTGTTTGACCTTAACCAGTTGAGCATGTCCTTTGGTGGCTGATGATATGTGCATCTCTGATCACGAGCAGAAATAGTGGAGGAGGAATTCTTTAAAATTTGAATAATTCACCTCTGGAAACATGGATGTTTCATTCAACATCCTTAAATAACCCTTATTGAAGGACCATTTGAGTGGGATGGGCTACTTGACCAGACGAAAATTCTAACTGGGCCCCACCTGCAAGGTCATGCGCTGTTTATCTTGATATGAGATCACCATGTTGCACACATATGATTGTGATTCATGTGCCTAGTGTACCCTTATCAGATGGGTAGTCATGATAGGTATAATGGGCTTCATATATTTTACCCCCGTGTGTCACATTGATGCTCTGCTCTCTCACTCAATAATAATAATAATAATAATAATGATAATAATAATAATAATAATAATAATAATAATAATAATAATAATAATAATAATAATAGCAATAATAATAATAACCTACATTATATATACATCCACTGATGCCAAACCTGGAAA
>NC_068984.1:28231979-28233767 GCF_001194135.2 Octopus bimaculoides
TAAAAACACTCCAGTAGAAAAAAAAATATTTGCTTATACATCTCCAGTAACATACTTGTAACTGGTGCAAAAACTACTCTAATTACACTTCTTCAAATATCATCCATTACATCTCTTTCCAAGCCATATGTTTACTTAGGAGTAAACATATAGGTAGGAATAAATGTGTACAAGCTTCAGAATTAGTAAATATTCTAATTTGTTCATACTAATCCTAGTAGTTTATCTTAAAACATCTTCAGAATTCTGATGTGATATTTCAAAATAATAATGCCAGAAACCATATAATTTGTCAAATTTGTAAAGTGAATATAACTATTATTTTGAAAGCAAGTATTCTTACACAAAATACACTAAATCAATACAATATAAAGATAACATTTGTTGGTATTTTGAATCAATATACACACATATGAGAAACCCTGTGAGAAAAGCTATGAATCTGAACTACAAAAACAAAATAAACCATAAATGAATTATTTATTTGAAAATCTCAAAGGTTTAACAGTTGAGCAGAATTTTTACGAAAAAGCAATCAATTTTCATAATGGAGAAACTATATTAATTATATGTATGAAAATCATTTAATCAATTCGAATTGATAATTATTTTAATTATTGGTAGGGAGTCCTCTTTAAAGATTAAGAACTGTATAGATTTATTTCCTTCATACTGTAAAACCGATGTTGTAATAATAAAAAATAATTAGAAACCAATTAATGTGTTTTTTTAAATAATAATTTGTTAGTCTAGCTTCCTTAACTAATCAAACCAACATTTTGTATGCAAAAAATCAAATTAATAATAAGATTAATAAATATCCAATTTTCAGAGTTTGGGTTTTCTTATGCTTGTATCAGTTAGTGATCTAGAGTAAAATTTCTGTCTCAAAGAAAATAATTGGTTTTGAATGATATATTGAAAAGATAAAAGTGTGCTAATCTAATTCCAATTAAAATCATAATTTTGAATTTTCCAGTAAGATATATGTTGATAAGTGCTAAATAATTGGAAACCAGCAATATGAATAGAAAAAAATCTCTCTACTAAAATCACATTTGCCTTCTTTATTATAGCAGAGACGAAATCCTTTCTAGTAAATTTAATACTTGTTTCTTTAGTTTCTCACTTAAAATCAGCAACCAATTTCAAACTTTTTTAGATATTTTACTATTAGAATATTTCATATATAAAATTGTCAAATAAATATTAAAACTAGATGAAAGGAAAGGAACGGAATATTAATTTATGTAGTAAATGGGTGAGAAAATGCCAGAGAATATGTCATTAATCCAAAAGATGAAAGGAGTTACCATTAAAGAGAATAGAGAATTACAGATTATGTAAGGCAGAGAAAAACATTAATGATGACATGAAAAATTCCCAATAAAAATACTATTACTATTGTCGATGACCTGTTATTTACAAGCTACACTTTTCTCAAACATATGAATAACTGTATATATAAAAAGAAACAACAAATAAAGAGCCATAGTTGAAGAAAGAAACTAGAAAGACAAGGTAAGACTACTAGAAATATTACCTCTGTGCAAGCATGTATCAATATTTTGAAATAAGAATATGTAGAACAAGATACATTAGAGGTTTTACAAAGAAAGTATTGATCAGAACAAATACATATGTATGTACATATGTAAAGATGTATGTATGTGGGTGTGTTTGTGTATATATGTATGTATGTATGTATCTATCTATATGTATGTGTGTGTGTGTGTGTATGTGTGTGGGTATATATATATATATATATATATATATATATATATATAT
>NC_068984.1:28235753-28237128 GCF_001194135.2 Octopus bimaculoides
TATATATATATATATATATATATATATATATATATATTGTCAGTGTTAATCATATATCCGAAAAAGAAGCACACTCTAAAGAATAGAGCAGTAATGTATATACAAGCAGTTAAATATATGTCTGGTCATAGAGTGACCAATGGTTTTGCATCCATAAAGCGATAGGCCTTATAGATGACTCGTCAGACTCAATGGCAGATATATATCCCTCTTCTATGATATGCATCTGCCATTGAGTCCGACAAGCCGTTTATAATGTCTAGTGCTTCATGGAGGCAAAACCATAGGTCACTCTATGACTGGACATATATTTATCTGCTTGTAAATACACATATATATGTATATATATATACATATATGTGTGTGTGTGTGTGTACAGGTGGCAATGGAACAAATATAACAAAGAATCAACATGAAAACATGGTGAATTCACTCTGAAAAGCATGTGCTACACATGACCACAACTTGCACTAAGTTTCTATAACTTACTGGAAACAGCAACCAAATTTTCCTTAAATTTTATCCTACTCTCATGACAAAAAGAATGAGCACACTGAATAATGTAGTTCTTAGTGCATTGTACCAAGCAAAAAGAAACTGGATGGTCACAGCTAGAATGTCTTTGATCATAAATCTGTTCAATCAGAGCTGATCTGGAACTAAATGCAACACTTAAAACAAACAGAATATTTAAAAACCATAAAAAAGTTTCGATCAGTAACTGAGCTTTACGGAGTGACTTCAACAAGATCAAATGTCAGATGTTGATGTCAAAATTACATCAGTCAAGATTTTGAGAAAATATTTGTAAGAAATGAGAAGTATAGACTGTATAAAACTGATAAGGATAACCGTAGGAAGCACTGCAAAGCAAGACAAGGGAAGATTAAAGAAGTTATGAAATCAGAATGCTTTAGATGGTGTCAAAGCTTCTAACCTAAAATAGTTATATTTCTTTAATACTGCCAAGTTCAAATATGTATTTAAACTTAATGAAAAAGAGAAAATTGAACAACTTTAAACATAGTGAGCTAATGAGGAAGCCAATAGAACTACAAGAAATATCTGCTGAATGTCTTTCAAATTATACATTCTGCTGCTGTGCTTAAAAAATGGATTCCTACTTACACTAAATTTGAAAATATATATATGAGATGGTCATGAACAGAATGTCTTTGATCACAGCTATGCTTTTGATCATGTGAAGCCCATAGTATGTATGTAGGAATGCATGATTGTATGTATGTATGTATGTATGTATGTATGTATGTATGTAGGTAGGTAGGTAGGTAGGTAAGGATGATGGTGTATGTGTATATATCTGGCTCTCTCTTTCTCTCTGTTTATCTATTTCTCTCTCTCTCTCTCTCTCTCT
>NC_068984.1:28237333-28244971 GCF_001194135.2 Octopus bimaculoides
ATATATATATATATATATATATATATACATACACATGCATATATATATATACATATATATTTCTTCACTGCCCACACAGGGATAAACAGGGGACAAACAAGGAGAGAAAAAGGGATTAAGTCGATTACATCAACTCCAGTGCATAACTGGTACTTATTTAATCGACCCCGAAAGGATGAAAGGCAAAGTCGACCTTGGCAGAATTTCAACTCAAAACCTAATGGCAGACAAAATACTGCGTAACATTTTGCCTGGCATGCAAACGATTCTGCCAGCTCGCCATCTTAATATAATATAATATAATATAATATAATATAATATAATAATATTATAAATGTGAATGTCAGTGTGTCAGTGTGTCACACTTTTTCAACTTTACTCCTAGAGGCCATAGCCCAACATATCATACCATTTGGAATCAGGCTGACTCTATGAGTAAATTAGAATTATTCCTGGCTGAATCCGGACCCAGAATCCTGAAATTTTGGATTCCCAAGTTCTCATTACTTTGATTGTTTACGGCGATTTTTTTACGTGACTTTTGTGGCAAATTTTTTGTACAATGACAATTTTTATAATCTAAAAGCTAACTCCATGGGTAAAAACTTTCCAGGCCAAATCCAAACCTGCAATCCTGAAATTTTGGATTCCTATCTTTTCATTACTGCGATAATTTTTGGCAATTTTTTTTTTATGAGTTTTTGCGCTGAATATGACCATCATTGGGCTATGACTCTGGAAGAAGCAATTGCAACAAATTCTCCAAAACAAGTCAGAGATCTGTTTGCAGATCTTCCTATTCGGGGACAGTTGCTTAAAAGTTACATACTAGCTTAAAAGCCACTGTTTTTCCATGCTAGCATGGGTGAGATGTATATATTAGGTTTTATGTAAAATAAATAAATAAATGAATAAATAAATAAATAATAGAAAAAAGGGCAAATGAGTTCAGGAAAAAACAGATGACATTCTGAGTTGTGACAGAATGATACTACAAAGATAAAAGATAGGTGGGATAGCAATGAAATGGATTGTGATTCTCTTATGCTAAATCTGAGAGAACCTGAAAATATTTGGATTCTATGATGGAATACAATATTCAAATCGTCCAACCCATGCTAGCATGGAAAGCGGACGTTAAACGATGATGATGATCAAGCATTAAGTGCTAGCAATTTGATTTGGCAAGCTGTAAAGTATCTATTTGGGTAGAACTTAGATAGAAGGAAGTACTTTATGGAAATAGAATTATCCAAATTGTGTTTATTACTACTTTGATTGTCCATTTTTTGTTTCATGTTTTTTATATATGATTTAAAGCAGAAAGTAAGTCTCCATCTAGCCAAATGTATTGAATGAATCAGTCCTACAATATTTGTGGATGACCTCAAATTTTAGACTGTGAGAAACGTGATTTAAGTCAAAATAGAAAGATTAATGGAGAATCTCGCCTCTCACAATATAGAAACATTTCTCATGGCACCAACAAACAAAATGGGAAAAGGCATTGCCCCGTAGGATAGCAAGGAAGATGTATTGGAACAGCCACTTTGACTCACAGGGCTTGCACTTGTGGACAGCAATCTCCACTCCGATATCACCTGGAAGCCAAGAATGTACAGGGATATCACCTGGAGGCCAAGAATGCTGGAGGTCTCAACTGCTACAGGCTTGATCATAGACCTGTTGGGGAGCGACTGATACCTTGACAGCTTGCTGTTAGAATCTCCAATAAAAACATTAGGTGAAAATCTGCTATAGATAAGAATTGATAATAACACCATGGTAAAGTGGTAATAGCAATTTAAGAGACACATTTACATTTCTGTTCCCATTTATTTCACTTTTATCATTCTATTATATCTTTTTTTTTTGTCTTTTTACTTGTTTCAGTCACTAGACTGCGACCATGCTGGGGCACCACCTTAAAGAATTTTAGTTTTACTTTTTGTTCTTTTTTCTTTTTAAAAAGCCTGGTCCTTATTCTATCAGTCTCTTTTGCTGAACTGCTAAGTTATGGGGATATAAACACACCAACACCAGTTGTCAAGTCATGGGTAGGGGACAAACACACACACACATTTGCATGTATATATGTATATATATGGATATACAACAGACTTCTTTCAGTTTCTGTCTACCAAATCCACTCACAATTCTTTGGTTGGCCTGAGGCTATAGTAGAAACTTGCCCAAGTTTCCATGCTGTGGGACTGAACCAAGAACTATGTGGCTGGGAAGCAAACTTCTTATCACACAGCTATGCCTGTGCCTTAAGATCCAAAATGTTTTGTTGTACGTCTATGACTTGGTCAATGACACACTACTATGTCATTTTAAATATTTTAACACTTAAGTGTTATAAAATAATTAGAATATAAAAATTAATTATGTCTACTGTGTGGCACCTTGGCCAAGTATCTTCTACTATAGCCTCAGGCCAATCAAAGCCTCGTGAGTGGATTTGGTAGACAGAAACTGAAAGAAGCCTGTCGTATATATATCATCATCATCATCATCATCATCATCATCATCATCGTTTAACGTCCGCTTTCCATGCTAGCATGGGTTGGACGATTTGACTGAGGACTGGTGCAACCGGATGGCTACACCAGGCTCCAATCTGATTTGGCAGAGTTTCTACAGCTGGATGCCCTTCCTAACGCCAACCACTCAGAGAGTGTAGTGGGTGCTTTTACATGTCACCCGCACGAAAACGGCCACGCTCGAAATGGTGTCTTTTATGTGCCACCCGCACAAGAGCCAGTCCAGGGGCACTGGCAACGATCTCACTTGGCTTGCTGGGTCTTCTCACGCACAGCACATTTCCATATATATATGTATCTGTTTGTTCCCCCACCCCATTGTTTGACAACTGATGCTTGTGCATTTACATCTCTATAACTTAGCAGTTTGGCAAAAGAAACCGATAGAATAAGTAAAAGGCTTACAAAGAATAAGTCCTGGGGTCGATTTGTTCAACTAAAGGTGGTGCTCCAGCATGGCTGCAGTCAAATGACTGAAACAAGTAAAAGAATATAGCAACAGATGAGTATTTTAAATTTCTATCATGACTCTATTCTTTAGCAAGTGTTTCAGTTTTAGCACAATATTTCAACTCAAGCTGTCTGAGGGGTTCACTTTTCCAGATAAGTCCAGCTGGATGATGGTTACAAATATTTAGATATGCACTGCAGTATGATGAGATGAAGCAGAATGAATTATAAAGTGAAATAAGAAAAGAACGTACGAGCAGAATCAGAAAGCTTCTAAAAATAAAACTAAATTGAAGAAGCTTCAAGAAATAACAGAATCAGCATTGAGACAATTACCATTGCTAAGATATTCTGCAGTTATGAATTAAACGAGTACGCAAGGAAGCAGTGAATAATGCTTCATGGTTATGAGATGGAGACAATGATTTGCTGTTACCGAACAAAGAAAACAGATACTCAAGGAAATATCAACTTTGTGACAATGTACCAGAAATTACAGAACATTTTCAATTTATTAGTCAGAGGAATGTTGGCATACTCATTATTCTACCAAGCCTACCCAAACTGGTGTGATTTGTGTAGCTGGTGTGCAGTTCAAACATTTCTAAGTTAATATTTTATTTCTTTATTGCCCACAAAGGGCTAAACATAGAGGGGACAAACAAAGACAAACAAAGGAATTAATTCGATTACATCAACCTCAGTGCATAACTAGTACTTATTCAATCGACCCCAAAAGGATGAAAGGCAAAGTTGACCTCGACGGAATTTTAACTCAGAGCATAACAGCAGACGAAATACCGCTAAGCATTTAGCCCAGCGTGCTAACGATTCTGCCAGCGTGTTAATATTGGCATGCATGAGAAATGTTGGGAGGGATCCTAGGATCTGATTGAAATGTTTGGATTTCAGTGAATTCTGCAAAATGCATGCCAGGACATACATGATGAGGTTAATCCAAAATGTGTGTTATGTATTCTCACTCATGGCAAAAAATAAAAATGAGAAAAAGTCAGTACAAGAAAAATTATCCAAATGGAATAGAAATATAAAGGAATTCTAATGTAAAATAGATATAACAGAATGAGACTGAAATTCTCCTGTCTAAAAAGATAGCAAAACTTTGTTCTTACCTTTAGTTTTTAACAGGCTAAATTCAAGCTTGAGCTTTGAATATGAAAAAGAAATATGTCATGTGATTTGCTGATGAAAAATGCTTGTTTGTGAAGAAATATGTACATCAGAAGTAATTTACTCCATCATTGGTTCATACTGATAGGTTTTCTATGTCATACTCTCATAAACTGCAGGCAGGATAAGCAGGAATCTTGCCCTTTGCTACTCTGAGATTTTTCTTTCTTCGTTTCTTTTTCACTTTCTATCTTTTAGTCTATATTTTACAGTGGTTATTGCCATTCTATAATTTTATTTCTCTTCAACACGCACACACATCTGGGGATTGATTAAAATTTAAATCTAAATTCACATTACAAAGAACTTAGGGTTTAGTGATATATATTAGGAAAGGAATGCTGGAGCTTGTGTAAGCAACCAGGAAAATTAATGCTGAAATACTGAGGCTGGTACAGTTTATAGAGTTAAAGACAAAATGGAAAATAAGAAAGTAAAAGTGTTGTATGGTAAGTTTATCTTGTAAATAGAAATCATAGAAAGAAAAAATACGGTACTTGACTGAAAGATGGAGAACTAAAGAGAGAAACAGAAAGCTCTTTACAGCTGGACAAGAACCAGAAGTTAAAATAAACCTTTCTAAAGAAAACTTAATAAAAACCAGAAGAGAGTGTTAGTTTATAGAACATGAACTGTATGAATGAAGCAAGATAGTGAAAAAGAATGCAAATAAACATGACAGGATATAAGAAGATGTACTGGAAAATTCATTGGTTGTCATCGAAAATAACTGTTTTAAAATCTTATGAGACTTCTTTAAAACAGCTAGCCATGTATTACAGGAACAAAGCCCAAATATACTCAAAATATAATAAACCATTAGTAAGCAAGATCAGAGATTCTGCTTTCCAATATGATAATAGAAGCAAGCTGAAAGAAAAGGAAGATTGAAAAATATTGTGACTTGATCGGAGAACTGAGAAAACCCTGGAATATGCAAATAACAATTATTCATATTTTTATTGGAGTGCTTGGAATGATACCAAGACAGCTATTCAGAAGAATGTAAGTCAAAACAATTGAATCACATTTTTTGCCTTTACTTTTTAAGACTTCTCTGCTAAGTTCTTGAGATTTGAGAAGAGTTGTCACTAAATCTCAAAGTAAGAAACCATTTATGTAATCACTGTGAAACTGCAGCAGTAGCAGCAGCAGCAATGAAAGTAAAAGGCATCGAGAGATAAATGTTCTATTTTGATTATCACCATTATAGGTATTTATACTCCGGTGAAATTAAGAAATCAACTCGTAAATAAACGAAACACTTGAATCCATCCTTGTACACACACACACACACACACACACATACACACACACACACAGTCGCATATCTATGTATGTATTTATGTATGTTCGAAGATAATCAAACCAAATTTGCATCATTTCAAGCCACTCATCCAATGAATATTTCTGCTAAATGTGGTGAAAATTCGTTCAGCTGTTTTCCAGTAATTTTGCAAACACAGGCAAACAAACAAAGACGAGTGATTACAACACCCTGCTTTTGCTTACGTGAGCAGGGCAACAATAATAATAACAATAATGATAGTAAGCTCAAGCATGATTGTCTCAGTAACAGAGTGCATTGGGATGTTACCTGAATGTATAGATTCAGTACCAAAATCTCTAGTTGGGAACTTTATATACATTTATATCGTGTACTGCATCATCAACCTATGAACAGGCATGTATCACACCAACTCTATCCGTCTCCTTCTCACATCACTCTTAAAGACGAGACACATACTTTTATATGCTATGACCCAGTCAAGCGAACGCATTTCCTGCTAGAAGTTGTAGATTCCTCCTTTAAGAGATAAAATATCCTTCCCTATTATTTGCAGCATAAAAACATGTTATTCCTGCCTGCCTGTCCTTCAAGGAGGTATTGTCTTTTTTCACATACTCTTCTTCAAACATGTAAAATTTCTCTATTTCCTGGAGCTGGTTCTAGAAGCTCATCATAGTCTACAAAGTTTGCAAAAGGTGAAATACTGTTGTTCATGATATTATTACCATTCACACTGTTTTGCTGATTAATTTTTGTTTAAACTAATGTTTTTAGCACCAATCTTTTTTATGTTAACTCTCGTTGAACATAAGTGTTTATGCTGGAGGCTGTGTTTGTATAATTTCCAGACTGATTTTTTTTTTTTTTAACTTTCATCAGTATTTGAAAATAATTAGTGGAGTATTTGTGTATGTTATTGTGACTATTACACCTCAGCTATAGCAAGCTCCTCTTTTACTGACTTCTGAAGCCATTTTAAACTCTAAGTAACAATAGAAAAAAACCACTGGGCAAAAATATATACACAGTTAAAATCGATGTTTCAACAAACAATTTTAAAACCGTGTTAATGCGGTGAACTTTCCAATATTTTGACATCTTTTGTGTTTGTCAAATTGTAGTTGACTGTGTTTATAAATGAACCTGTTTAATTTAAATGAATCTGTTTAATTCTAATTTTTTCTGTTTATCATTTTAAAGTCTGTTTTTGTGTTCTAAACTCTGAGGTATGTATTCACTGCTGTCACCATGAGATGGTTATATTGAACCACTATTAAACTAATACAAGAAGTAAAGGCCTTCTAAGAGGAATGCTGTGAATCCTAGACATGTCTCAGAGCTCTAAAAATTGAGTTTTCAGAGGGGCCCATCAGCTTATATATTGGAAAACATGGAATGATGGAACAGCTAAGTTTCACAAAATTTGGCTCAGCAAACAACACAAAAGCAACAATAATAACAATATTAATGCTTTCTGATGTAAGCTCAAGATCAGCAATTTTTATGCTATTCTCAGTGTGTGACCGGTACTTTATTAAGTGATGATGGTGTTGACGATGATGATGGTGGCGGTGGCGGCGGTGGCGGGTGGTGGTGGTGGTGGTGGTGGTGGAAATAATCGTTCTTTCTAACTTTACAGTAAAGCCAGCAAGTTCAAGGGAAGAGGATGTCAATTGCGTCAACATCAGTATTGAACTGGTATTTATCTATTCAACCCTGAAAGGATGGAAAGCAAAGTTGACCCTGGCAAACATAAACTCAGATTGTAAAGAGTGGGAAGAAATGCAGTTAAGCATTGTCTCTGACAATGCTAATGATTCTAGCAGCTTTGTCAACTTAGATGATTTCAAATTTTGGCAGAAGGGTGAGTGAGATAATTGATTCCTTGGCACAAGGGTGAATGGAAATAGTTGACTACATTGATCCCAGTACATGACTAGTATTCTATTTTATCTACCTCAAAAGATGAATGCAAAAGTTTTCCTGATGGAAACTGAACTCAGAATGTAGCGAGCCATAAGATATGTTGCTAAGCATTTTGACCAACACACTGCCAGCTCACTGCCTTACAACAACAACAACAACAACAACAACAACAACAACAACAACAACAACAACAACAACAACAACAACAACAACAACAACAACAACAACAACAAC
>NC_068984.1:28245205-28255909 GCF_001194135.2 Octopus bimaculoides
ACAACAACAACAACAACAACAACAACAACAACAACAACAACAACAACAACAACAACAACAACAACAACAACAACAACAACTACTACTACTACTACTACGACCACTATTACTACAATAGTAATATTTCTATTATAGGCTGAAGGACTGAAATTTTGGAGGAGTTGGTTAGTCAGTTATGTCGACTCCAGTACTCAGGTGGTACTTATTTTATCAACCCTAACAACAATAAATAATGGACTGCACCAAAACAGCAAGAACCTAAACAATAACGTATCTATTCATTCTTAATACTTTCTGGCAGATTCAAAAGTGATTGTATGATTACTGTTATTTTCAGTCATCGAAGAACATTTCTTCCCTTCGATTATATGAGTTTATAACACTCTTCACCAGTGTAAGAGGACTTTGAGACACCACGATGTTTTGACCTTGTTGCGGATCTCCCTAAAGCTACAACACTGAATCCATGAATCTACCAAGAGCACGACGTCTTGTTTATAGAAAACAGCAAGCAAATTATTGCTGATGAGTGTTGATAGCTGCCAAATAGATAGTAATTTATAGGGAGCGCACAAAACTGTGAGAATCCCAACAGTAATTTATTTGTTCTAACACATTCTGACAGATTCGAACGTAAATATCTGAACACTGCTGTATTTCGTCATCAGGAACTTCTCCTTCCTTTAGACGATGTTGGTTCCATAACACACACAATCCTAGATCGACTAGATAGATTTTATGAAAGAGTCATACAATTAGGTTGAAACATCATGGTGTTTCAAATTCCTTTTATGTTGGCAAACGGCAAGTGTTGTGAACAAACATCGTCTAAAACAAAGGAGGTTTTCTCCGATGATGGAAAGAAAAACAGCGATCAGAAAAATGGAATTGTTCAGCAAGTCTATGCGCTCTTCTCTATCAATTATTCCTACAAACTTTGAACGCGCATCTAATATGCCATTCTAGTTCTCCACAAATACCAATGAAAATATCTTTCTAGATATTTAAACAAATCTGATTGCCTTTTCACGAATGATGCGTAAATGGCTGAAAGCACTGTGTCTACTGCTATTTACAGTCTTGGATGACATCTGAATCAATGACAAAGGTTCATACCTAGAAATCCCGATCACCACATTAAGGTCACTTAGTTCAAACTTCCTTGTAATTGCTCAGTAAGGACCAGTGACTGCAGGTCGAAATTTTTGGTTTCTCAGATGGCCACATGTATGTTTTGTTCACCATATTTCGTCTCACCCTTCTTCCATCTGAGTACTGTGTAGACAAGTAATTATCTGTGTGCTGCTGCAGATATTCAAGTTATTGACGTTCTTGTTTCATTTGTTTTGGTTGTGTTTGTTGGTGTTACAATTGTGGGTGTGGTGGTTGGTGTTTATAATTTGAAGGGTATTTTTTTTTTTTGTGATTCCAAAGTCGCCTGTACATGCTCATATAGTTGCCTTTTGCTTTTGTTGTTGCTTTCCTTTCTTCTATTGCTGTTGTGTTGATGCATTAGACTTTTTTGTTTATGGAAATTGTGAAATAATTATGTAGAATCTTCTTCCTGCTATTATTTAAGGCGGTTTGAAGAACGAGTACTTACTTGCTTAACCATTTATGGATATCCCTTGTTGTTTGAATGATTCGAGAAATAGCACATATACTAGACACAATTACGTTTTAAAAATGAACGGATTTGATAACTGACATATTGTTTAAATTGCGGATAAATGACTGCATGAATTCATTTTTAATAACGTAAACAAATACAACAGGGACTCACAAATAATATAAAATGAACCGACATAAATCAAAACCAATGCAATACAATACAGCAATCAGGATCAACAATACAACCTTTACTAAAACTATATCAAACCAACAAAAGTTTATTAGGAAATTCAGAGTCGGTATCTTTCAACAGAAACATTAGATGTGCTGTCCTCTGAAAATATTTAACCAACAACTTGAAGAACTGCTTAACACTACTAGTGTCTATCAAAATAGAATAAAGTTTAAAAAACGAAACAACAATGGACCGAGGATCCAGCATCTAAGCCTCTATTTGGTCTTTCGAGTTACAAGAAACAGCAACCAAATTTCTCGACAATTACATTTAACCATCTTTGAAAAAGAAGAGTATATGGGGCATCAAGTAACAATGTCTAAAAGAAGATGGATAATCATGGATGGAATGACTTAAGCGATAAATTTGCATAATCAGCACTGATCAGTGCTAAAATAAAATAAAAATTGAAAAACAATCTAAAATATAGTTGAGATATACTTCACAATCATATACAAGCGGCATAAAAAAGTATGATATCTGTTGCAGTTGGAAAATAAACAAATATGTGAGACGAAATTTATATTTGCAACACATTAGCAAATTTATATATATTTAAAATAAACAATAATAGGAATAAAGTAGCTCATAAAAAGAACACACACTGAAAATACCACAAAAGAGCTGATCATGCACAGAAAAGATAAGCTTCTACAAACCAACAAAAGCTCGTTAAATGAAAACACAGCATGCAAAACACCTGAGCATTCCTAACACAATGAAAATAAAAGAGTAAAAGTTGGTACATATAGCAGATGATTTTGCAAACCACAGTGAAAATAGCATAGCAGAACCAAATATACACGGAAATAACAAAATATACACTGACAAAAGAAAGACTGTCACACTGGTACGTTTAAAAACCAAACTTGTGGCTAAAAAACACGTAAGCTTCTATGACGACGGCATATGTGACTACATTTAAAATAAAAGGAAAATAAGTACATACGCAAACAAGCACACATTCATGCATATATACCATACATGTCTGCGTATATACATACATATGTATCTCTCTCTCTCTCTCTCTCTTACTCTTGCCTTCTCTTAGCTATCCATCAAGCTTGATCACGTTGTCTCTTTCGGTGAACTGATAGATGACTGTTCAGTCCAATTCTGGATCCACAAAATCTGCAGTAGATAGTGCTGAATCCGAAATTATGCTTCCAGCATAGCAGAAGGATGGTGGGTTTTTCAGAGGTATATTATTTACATGCAGTTTTTATGACCTCAGTCTTTTGGTTAGGGTTTGAGGGTAAGTCCTAATTGTATGTAAGCATTGTTCAGGAACGACACCATTTTCTGGAGGCGTGATGGGTTTATATCAACCATATCAGCTAGATCAGCATACTAAAGTTCGAAAAAATTAAGACTTCTGGTGTTAAAGAGTCTGCTGTCGAACCAGTACCAGATCTTCGGGAGCAATATTGATTCAGGATAAGAGACTTACAATGACCAGATAGATATTGAGAGGATAGGTGCCAGGATACATAATTCTCTTCATGAGTTTCTTGAAATTCACTTCCCTTCTTTCTGCATTCTTCTGTTCATCTTGGATATCCATCTGCTAAATGTATCGAAGTAAGTACTCTTAAGGTTGAACCAAAAATTGCTTTGACTGAGTTGTAAAAAGCGAATGTTTTAGTTTCAACAGAAAAGCGGTGAATTTCTTTTGATTTAACATATGCTGTGCTTCAAAGAACATTTCTTTCCAATTTTTGAAAGAACGATTTGGATCTTGGATTTGCTGAGCAGGCATCGTGGGTGCGTGTTTTTTGTGAGTAACAGAGGTTTGATCAATGACGATGATTCATTTAACCAGTCAAAGTTCTTAAGGGTAGTTGTGTCGAGGGTAGACTTGATGATCTGCTCCAAAATGTCTCTCCATCTTCGACCTTCTGCTCGGAAATCGAAACCCCTCCCCCATGCTTGAATGTAAATAGCCTTTATGATAAGAGAAAGCAGCAAGAGCTTTAACTGAATCTCCAGCTCACAATTGAAAAGCTATTGGATCCCTATCAACAAAACATCCACGATGTCTGGTATCTTGCAATATAAGAAATAACTAAATAAATATATACATATATACACGAAATTAATTTGTGTAAAACTCAATAAAAAGAGTACACGTATATTCACCCTTTATACCTCCAGACTTTACGGTTTTATATACTCCTCATGAAATAATTTAGCCTAACTATTACGTGTAAGTTCCAGTTTATGATTTAAAAACTAATTAGAAATAAGTTCTCTTCTGAGTAGTAGTCAAGAAGTATGAAATATGTTGAGGCAATTTCCTTGCCTACTTCCAGGCATGTATGTGTTTATGTGTAATAGGGTCTTCTTGAATAAGCATTGCTATCAAGTGCCGTTAAAAATTACGTATTAAAATTACATCATTTTACTTTTAGTAATTGTTTTAGTTCTTTTATTGCAAAGAAGTTATTCATGTCCAGAGAGTTGTGGATGTTGAGAATGCGCGTTGCTTCAGACTCTGCTTGTAGGTATTTGTCTCAGTGCTGTGTCGTAATGACATGGTAGATCGTTAACCACATGTTATTTATCGAATCACTATGTTTATCTTTTGTATATCAGTACAATATTGACATTAGTTTCCTTTCGTTGCATTCACGCCTTTATTCCTCTAGTGTGTCGCCTATGCTACGTACCCTTTTTTCTCTACACGTTGTGGAAGCGTTTTTACATATATTGCGTACGGCGTACATCGATTGAACATGTGCATGTTCGTGGATAAATATTTGTGCTGAGATATGTCACTAAATGCTACCAACAAACGTGAGTGGATGGTAAAACGAATGGTTAAAAATAGACAGAACGAACATACATGCACACATATAGATATAGGTGGCCGTAATGAACCTAAAACCTGATGTCAAAATGTTCAGTACAAGTTCAGCACAACAATCCCACATTTATACATTCATCGGTATCCATCGTCACAGAAACAAATACAGCCAGACGAAAAGCAACAGCAACAAAAAACGCAGATTCCAACATATACACAATGTAAACATAAATAGGAGAACAAAGGTTGAAAATTTCATATACTACAAAGTATAAAGAATAAAACGTAAGACGGACAAACCCACATTGTTTCAGACGCAGTTTCTGAAGAAAAAGCTTTGCCCAGCCATTAAACAATTTCCCTATAATCTACATAACGAACTGATAAAGAAACTGAAACTGATGTTAAACACAACCAGGGCGTGTGTTTTTATTTGCATTGGGATCTACCAAAAATACATGAACATTTCAGCATACGACTTTTAATTAAGAATATTGCAAAATGGCAAAATAGTGCAGAAGTTTATATATATATATATGTATATGTATGTACATGTAAACAACACATATACGTGCATATATTATTTCCTGTGTGTATTTCTAACACACACATATATATATATGTACATATATGTGTGTATGCATGTATATATTCACATTTATTTATATACATATATATATATATATATATATATATAATTATATCTACATATTTATAAACATACACTCCTACATAGATATGTAATATACATGAATGTGACTGTGTGTATGCGTGCATCTGCTCAAGATATTTATTTACCTTTATCTGTACAGAACGAATGTAGATAATTTTTGTCTTCAATTTAGTCTCTTTATAAAATTTGGAAGAATGACTTTGAAAGGCACTAATTTTGTATTTATTCAATAGCATTCCAATTGGATTTGCGTTTCAATATCATATCTCTCCTCAGTTCAATTTCAACGTTGTATAACATATGTGTATCCAATAAACTGAGAATAGTGCTCAGTACTAAACTATGTTAGTATTTAAAGCATCGTTCTAGTCATCAAAAGCAGACAAATTTAAAGGTGAATACAATTTTAAGTAATATTCATAATTTCAGTTGCATAGATCTTGTCTGAACTAATTTTTAAAAAATCAAAGTTTGAAATATATGTATTTCCATAGCTAAAAATTTATAATTTCCTCTAAGTTTATATTCCAAACTGTACTAACGAGAACTATGACATTCAAACGCGATGAATAATTAGAAAATAGATTAACGATATTTTATTTGTTTATTTTAAAATTTATTCTTTCAACATTCGTTAAAAATATATCAGTAGAAAATTTCATCTATATATCCCGAGCGTCCAATAACACTATCCGTATCACATCCTCACTTTGTTGTTTTTTTGTTATTGTTTTTTTTGAACTTATATATATATATATATATATTCTGTTAATAATAATAATAATAATAATAATAATAATAATAATAATAGTAGTAGTAGTAGTAGTATTTTATAAGCATTAAGCTAATAAAATACTATTATTGGTATTTACGGAATTGTAAAAATCGACACTGCTTAACAATACATATATATATGTATGTATGCATACACACACACACACTGCGCTTCAAATTATTAATGACATAACATTTTAAAAATTTTATTTAAGAACTACTTGTTGGAATTCAACGAAATTTCCATAGACTGATTGCAATAGTTATATGCGTGTGGTGTGTAAAAACGTGAGGTTTTGCGCAGGTGTAAACAAACCGCCACCATTTGCATGTTTTCCACGAACTTTCAGTGTTCCAAATTATTAACGAGTGGTCGATAATCGTGTAATTGTATGTCGCAAATGTGATTTAGCTGCCTCAGAGAAATCCGCTATTACTTCTGAACTTGCAAAAGGTAAGTCAACATTAGAGATATCTAAAATAATTGGAAGGTATTGCCAAACCGTAAAAACATTTGTTACAACTCCTATGAAGATACGCAAGAGAACCGACAAGGGTCAGTCGAGGGCTGTTTCTCAACGTTCTCTGTCACGAATTTAGCGTGAAGCTATAAAGAAGCCAGGTCTTACAAGTGGAGAACTTTTCAAGCGCATTGGCGAAACAACTGTGTCCAGAACTACTCGATGTCGTCTCCTGAAAAAGGTCGATAAAAGGCCTCCCTTTATACAAAATACACATATAAAATCTCACCTGAAATGGGCAGAAGATAACATGAAGGTCGACTTTTCAAAAGTTTTATTTACGAACAAAACTCATGCGACCCTTGATGGACCTGATAGTTGGAGCATGGGATGGGTTGTAAATGGACGAAATCGTCATCAACGCTCGAGACGCCAACGAGAAGCAGGAAGCAACCATGATTTGGGCAGGTATTATTGAAGGCATTATAGCTGATTCTTGGAAGGTACCGGACGGTGTTAAAATGACTGCTGACGTTTACATAGCCTTTCTGAGGGAGCACCTTGAACCTTGGTTAGAAAATGAAAGGATCACCTTCAAGACAACCATAATATTCATGCAACATAAGGCGTTCTCTCACTCAATGAAGAAAACTACAGAGTATATGAAACAATTAGGCTTCTGTGGACCTCGGAAGATGAAGTGGCTTGCCTTTTTCCCGGACTTAAACCCAATAGGGAATATTCTATAGCAACGAGTTTACGAGAATGGACGCCAATTTAGGAGCAAAAATGAACTGTGGATGTATCTAGTAGTATAACATCAGAGGAGATCAAGCAATTAACATGTTCCATGGACCAGCGCCTTTTCCAACTTATTTAAGACAAGCACCCATATATCCCTTACTAACCAGCTCACCAATCATATTTGAATGCTGTTTATTTCTATTTTTCCTCTATGTTTATGATTTGTATGTGTTCATTTCAGTATGTGCATCAAACAATTACTTTGGTATTTTCTTGTTTGCATGAGTTTTAATTATACGTCGCTAATAATTTGAAGCAATGAAAGTTTATGTAAATTTGCTAAATAGCCGTAGTTTCTGTTGTTTTACGAAACCTCACGTTTCATACACCGCGCGCATCTTATAATAATGGGCGTTATGTCTGTCTGCCTATCCGTTCCCTCTTCACGGTCAAATGGCAGGTCCGATGGTCACGATGATTCTCGGGTTTACGAAGGAGGTAATCAGAAGAGTTTTTAGCGAGAAAAATGTGAAAAAGTATGACTATTTAGTGGATATTGAGTCTTGTATTAATAAATTACCTTTGATTTTTTTGTTAAAATTCCGGCGACGAGGATTAACTCTGGATTGCCCCTCTCTCCTGTATAGTTCGTGAATTTAGAGGGTTTAGATGTGCGATACTATCCCTTTATTTCCTATCGTAGATGGGCGGATTTACTATCTTACTATAATGGGCGTTATGTCCGTCTGTCTGTGAATCTGTCCGTCACTTTGTCTGTTCCCTCTTTACGGCCAGTCGGCTGGAACAATGGTTACGATATTTTTCGGGATATGTGTGTTCGCATGCATACATATATCTATATGTATGCAAGTACGTAATATATGTGTGTATAGGTACGTGCTTAAGAGTGCGTACGTATAAATTAGTCTACGTGTACATTATATATATATATATATATATATATACACACACATACATATATGTGTATAAACACGTGTATCGTTGGTATATAACAGAAGCTTTACCTCATTTAAGATGTATTTATTAAGTCCTTTATACGTAAGCTGTTTGTTGCGATCTCAGATCACAAGTATATAATCTATATCCAAGATGGAATCACATTTCTCCCTGAGGATAAGCCTTAAAATGACAAGATATCTTCTTTAATGGAAATTTAATATTCGTTTATGCTAATAACCTCCTTTGGCTTTTGGGTTAGAAGTAAAAAACAGGCCCATCAAAAAATATGTATTTTCACAGTTTAAGCTACTTTTAATCTGATCAGACTTCTATTGCTATAACTAATATGTGACAACAAATAACATAATTTTGAATAGAACACTATTCAGAGCTTATCAGATTTATCTAGTTACGTAAATATAATTTTCTACTAAGTTTGAATTTCAAACTTTCTCTGATGAGCTGTGTGATTGAAACGGATATACAACTAGAATGTTATTGAATGAATACAAAATAGGTTAGCAGCTATCATAAATATTTGTTTGTTTTTACATGTGTGCATCCCAATTTGGTAAAGAAAATATATATAGTTACATGGACAAGGATCTTAAATCGTTCAACAGAAGTATAACAAAAGGCATTTTGATAATGAAATTTTAGTTTCGATATAAATCACGTTCATTTACGAAGGAAGGTGTTTGTGTTCAATAGATAATTCTTGCAAACACTTCATGTTACTTTCTAGGAAAGATGGAATTTCAACGTTGTGCTAAATGCCAAAAGTGCACTAGGCTGCAATTATTGATGCCTAATAAACTGATGTGTGTGCGCGTGCGCGCAATGTTTCATTACGTGTTTCAAGCATATAGCACTTGATAAGAACAGCAGAGTTGAATATTTCTACAAAGAAACAGATTGATGCTTATACACAGGTTATTTAAACTTCATCTCTTTGTAATAATCTAACCAGCAAAGCTGCACGCCTTTACTCATCATAAAATTTTTCATGCATTTTAATTTTTAAACAGGGCTGCGTGCTGGCAGAATCGTTAACACGCTGGACAAAATGCTGAGCGGTATTTCGCCCGTCGCTACGTTCTGAGTTCAAATTCCGCCGAGGTCGACTTTGCCTTTCATCCTTTCGGGGTGGATAAATTAAGTACCAGTTACGCACTGGGGTGGGGGTCAATGTAATCGATTACCCCTCCTCCAAATTTCAGGTCTTGTGCCTATAGTAGAAAGGATTTTAGTTTTTTCAAGTATTTTTTTAAAACATTCATTTCTGTTTTATCATCGTGGAAAGCAATACAAGTATATGCAATCGCTTAGCACATAAAGACAAGTATCTATAGATACACCTACATTTACACACATATATTTTTTTTATGTTCGTGCTGCAAATACGTGTGAGTTAATATACGTGCAAAGAACAGAAGTTGCCCCATATAATGGATTGGTGCAAGATTATTTGCGAGTAGAATCCGTCAGGCAGTTGAGGTGTGCTCAAATACATTGTGCGTGTTTCTTGAAGTGTCTGCATTTTCCGACCTGCCTTTTAGATAGCGTTTGGTTTCTTGTCGGTTCTGAAGGATGACACTTTATATAATTGGTAAGATTTCTAATTTTACTATTCCTGCAAGGTCTTTAATTTTCAATAACCATTTTGGTATAATAATTGAGAGTCTTTCTATTTTATCACTGCATGTAGTCGAATAATTTAGCCATATATTTCTTTTCGAAATGCTTAAAACGAAGTAAGATCGCTGTATCTGTATTTGATCTCACCTTCTGTCATATCTATATATCTTTCATGTACCACCTCAAGGTTTGGTTGGTTTGATATTTTTCTATTCTGCGAGTAAACGCAGCTTTGTACGTAATGTCTTTTGCATTACATTAAATATACAATAGTACCACGGTTTCCGAACAACTCTGATCACGAATAAATCGTGCTTTATCTCTTGTCTTTCTCATATTCATTTAATACAGTAGTATTTCGGTTTACGAACGCCTGTGTGTATGTTTGTGTGTGTCGATATATTCGTGATCAGAGTTGTACGAAAACCGAGGTACGACTGTAGTTGGCCGACATTTGTCGATGCTTCTTCAATGGCAGTCTTTTGTAGAATTATAACATATATCCTTCATGTCAGTGATCTACTAAATAGTTTTTCTATATCTATGTTTAATGGGAAAGTATTTATCGATTAAGTTCAAGAAGGTTTTAGTTGTATTAAATTTCATATTTTATAAGGACTGCGTGCCGTTGATAATTTCTTATTTGTGATTGTCACATAAAATATGAAACTTTGTTCCTATTACTTCATACACATTTACACACACATGCGCACACACATATTTGTATGTATATGTGTGTATACATACATATGCATATATATGTGCATTTATATGTATATAATGCATAAATATGCATACACAC
>NC_068984.1:28255990-28257615 GCF_001194135.2 Octopus bimaculoides
TATATATATATATATATATATATATATATATATATATACATACATACATACATACACGAGCCATAGTAGTTATCTTAGTTATTTAAAAACACAAGTTTATTTCTGACTGGTGCTATCTACTATAAAATGTCAAAACTTTCGTCGCAGGAATGTAAAACCGCTCACACTAAATTGGACAACTGCCCGTAAAAGAATTAGCTTATATATCAAAATGACTAGCTTTAACATGAATGAAATTACTAAAAAAGTAACATTGAACAGAATGGCGTGAAAACCACCGAGGCTTAAAAAATCTGGCCAGTAAATGATTTTCAACAGATGTAGAGAAACAGTGTCAGGAAACATGTCGCAGGAAGTGTTCTTAGATGGTTAAAACAATTATCCGTCCATATTTTGCATAAAACATTCTTGGATATATTTATACCCATTCATTTTATTATTTCTTATTATAGCTTCCTCTCTTATATTTCACAAGCCAAGGCAACCCATAAAAGTTTCTGTATAATCGTCGTCCGGGTGGCGATTACGGAACATTTTTCGTTAAGCTCAATGACTTATTATTAGTTTTTTATATATATATTTTTTACTATGTAATTATATTTGCACATATTTTTATTGTTAGGCAGACGTATGTCTAAACTGATTTTTGCAGGTTTCTAAGATGTATGAAGCTTTTGAGATTGTCCTTACTGTTAATTTTACTTTTCTGACATCAGAAAATATTAGCTGTATCTTTTACCTTTTATATATGTATTTCTTGCAATACTAAATTGATAGGCAACGTATAAAACGGAAGCAATTCTAATGTCTCTTATTCAGCAAGAGCTCCGGGGAAGGCAACATTTACATATTATTTTTATTATTATAAATTTTTTATGATAACTTGACACAAAAGCAAACATTAATGCGTGTGTGTGTGTGTGAGTGTACAAATGTGCTGTGTATGTGTGTGTGCATATATATTCATAAATGTAGGTTTCTATAAGCACATAAATGTTCACACATTTATATATGCATGTGTGCTGTGCATATACACATGTATACATATAGATATATGCATTTATTTAAATATAGTAACGTACCAATATTAAGGGGTAAACAAACACAGATATTGATATGAAGATAGATAAACGGAGTGAGAAAAGCAAATGAGGTAAATTCTTCTATGCACAAATATTTATTCGTCTTCACCGATATATAGATTTTAATGTATATAAATAAAAACAGAAACAGATCCATGTCCATATCCATAAAAACCTATCAGAAATTATTTCGAAAAAAATGTCTGTTGACCCTCCAATTAAGACCTCTGATTATCTTAAACATACCAAAAATAACCTTGTATAGAAAGCAAGGTATGATTGACTGCTTTATGTTGTAGAGTTCACATAAAGAATTTTTTACATATGCCTTCATTCTGTACACACAACTTAAATAAATTTTGAAGATATCAGTGGTGCCACTATTAAGCAGAATAAGCAGGAACGTAAAACTTTCTGGTTTTCGAATATTTTGCCGGAGCTTGATATATGAGTGAGGTCATAGCTCTATCTTTCTGTAAAGAGAGATTGTATGCATAATGTTTTGGTATATGCATGTTTATATATATATATATATATATATAT
>NC_068984.1:28258266-28260665 GCF_001194135.2 Octopus bimaculoides
AAACCCCACGAGATAGGTGAAAATCCGCAAAGTAGAAACAGTACGGTCAGCTGGCAGAAACGTTAGCACGCCGGGAGAAATGCTTAGCCATATTTCGTCTGCCGTTACCTTCTGAGTTCAATTTCCGCCGAGGTCGACTTTGCCTTTCATCCTTTCGAGGTCGATAAATTAAGTACCAGCCACACACTGGGGTCGATGTAATCGGCTTAATCCCTTTGTCTGTCCTTGTTTGTCCCCTCTATGTTTAGCCCCTTGTGGGCAATAAAGAAATAAGAAACAGTACTGTACTGTTTTTGTTTTTTTTTTCAATTTTTATAATCTGTATATATTTATTTTATTATAAATGCAAAACAACACCACGCGGGAATCGACGTAAGCTTAAATAATAAACCGCGACATGTGAACTGCGATATGGCCCCCATCTATGTATATGTACCCCATCTATGTACCCTATTTTATTTATAGTCTGTGCATGTCAGTTTTCAGAATACATACACCATACTCCTTCGTGTAACAAGGGGCCGAGGAAGAGACAACCAGAATGTTTAGTGAGAAGAAGAACGTTTAACGTGACACACTGTCCCCCGAAAAAAATCTGCGCTGCTTTGGAAAATTAGACGTAAAATGATGATAATGGAGTTTATGTTATACATGTGTGTATATGCGATGTTATACATGTGTGTACATGCGCAATGGCCCAGTGGTTAGGGCAGCGGAATCGCGGTTTCGATTCCCAGACCGGGCGTTGTGAGTGTTTATTGAGCGAAAACACCTAAAGCTCCACGAGGCTCCGGCAGGGGATGGTGGCGAACCCTGCTGTACTCTTTCACCACAACTTTCTCTCACTCTTTCTTCCTGTTTCTGTTGTGCCTGTAATTCAAAGGGTCAGCCTTGTCACACTGTGTCATGCTGAATACCCTCGAGAACTATGTTAAGGGTACACGTGTCTGTGGAGTGCTCAGCCACTTGCACATTAATTTCACGAGCAGGCTGTTCCGTTGATCGGATCGACTGGAACCCTCGACGTCGTAAGCGACGGAGTGCCAACCATATGCGATCGCATGGAGTTCATATCCCCCCTCCCCAATGGACACTCAGTAGTCGGAATACAGAAAATATATTTAGTTTTATAACGATCATACGAATAAAATATTTTGCCTAATTAATAGCTTAGTCAGTCTATCATAGACCTATAATCTCAGATGCGACATTTTGGATCTAGGACGACTCTTCACAATGACTAAAGAGTAAAGGAATTGTACGCGCTAAGACTTTAGAAGAAAACTGGAAATGATTCTTTTTCTAAGGAAAACTTGTCTTTGGTGCAAGTGCGATTGTTCATATTTGAGACCTGCTCTCTGGTACAAGAACCGGTAAATTTTATTTAGTACATGAAAAAGAGAAAGAATGAAGGAAAGACAGGCAGGAAGAATAAAAGAAAGGTAAAGTGATTAAGATTAAAAGAAAGTAAGGCAGAAAGAGAGAAAACAAAATAAAAGGGAAGAAAATACGAAATGAAAATGTGAAGGAGTAAAGAAATAAAGGGCTGAAAGAGTGGAGTACACCAACAGCAAACGGCGAGAAACAATTGGAATAGATGGAGCTACAGTGCCGACCCTCTTATTATTGCCTAGACCAGTACTAAAGAATGTGAGAAGGGATGAAATGCATCAGGTTTAAAACGCTACAACGAGTTAACAGGAATGTTTCGGATATACATATACAACAAAATCTTCTCAATCAGAAGCTACGAGGAGGCAAGAACGAATGATTTTTTTATAAATGGAATAAAAACCACAATCTACTATAGTTCTATATTTAAGAGACGAGGAATTATGTACATTATTAACATTTGACGGATATTTGTCCTCATCTTGTTTGTTGTTAAAACAGCGTTTCGGCTGATATACCCTCCAGTCTTCATCAGGTGTGTTGGGGAAATTTCGAACCTGGGTTCCCATTCCTAAGGTATTTTTCGATGTTATTATTATTATTATTATTATTATTATTATTATTATTATATGGGGTGTAGTGGTTAAGAGCGCAGGCTACTAACCCCAAGAATTCGAGTGACCTGGCAGAGACCTGAGCAATAATAATAATAATAATAATAACAACATCGAAAAATACCTTAAGAATGAGAACCCAGGTTCGAAATTTCCCCAAGAAGGTTGGAGGGTATATCAGCCGAAACATTGTGTTAACAACAAACAAGATGAGGACAAATATCCGTCAAATGTAAATAATGTACACAATCTACTATATTCGATGGAATGTGTTAGTCAAATGCACGCCTTATTCCCACAGCAGGAGGAAATATTTCACTTTGGGAGAAAAAGGGCTGATGCTAAGCAATTTGGTTACACTAGGAATAAACCTAAATGCTAAATGTCTGTTTA
>NC_068984.1:28261376-28262529 GCF_001194135.2 Octopus bimaculoides
ATATATATATTGCATACATATATGTGTGTTCGTGCACAAATGTTTGTCTCCGTGTGGTCTGTGTGTATGTCAACAGGTGTAAGAGTATACAGTTGTATGTGTGTGGTTTTGTATGTTTTAGTATGTTAATGCTAATGTTTATGTGCTTCTATGGAGGTGTGAGTATTGTTTTCCTTTCCCTCGAATTCATTGGGATAGAAAGTATTTTGAGACCTTTTGACCGTTTAACCCTATTTGAAAATAACTGTTGTTATTGGTTTAATCATATCTCTAACTGTTTGTTCCCTACTGAATTAATTTTTATTACTTTTTGTATGTAAATTTAAATACTTTAAAATCTAAAATTTTCACTGTAACTACTTCCTCACCTATCCCTTCCCGTGCTTCTAAACACAGGAAGGGACCTTAATTGATATAAAACAAAATACTCTTTTACTTTTAATTATCATACGAGGCTATTTTTATCTAGTGTCAGTCTTCCATACATTGTGTGTATAAAGAAAAGGAATTTTGTTTGTATATTTTGAGTTGGAGCATTGGTGTAACCATGATGTTCTGGTGATTTGACGAACTAGCTTTCTTTACCTAATACTGATTTGTAAATATGCAATTGTATTGCATAATACAAAGCATGCATATTAATGCAGACATGGAAACATAATTTATTATACACTGAAATTATCATTACATCATGAAGGCTTCAAAACAGCTGTAACTCTAAGGAAAAGTGGTTAAATAAATATATTCACCTCTCATACCTCCTGACTTTATATATCATCATCATCGTTTAACGTCCTCTTCTAGATGCATGAGTATGTCTTAATTAGACTTGCATACCCAGGTTTCATTTGCAGCAGTGTTAATTCCGAACCATTTTATTTAAAAAGTGTATCAGGTTGATGGATTAAAGTTGATTAAGTTTTGCTTTTCTCTTCTCTTTATGACTATTATATTTAAACATCAAATTCTTAAGAAACAATTTGCTTTACCTAATGCTGAATCCTATCCAATCGTCTCTCTGAGAAAGTTTTCTAATGTAGCATTAAATTATTGAACTTCAGTTGAAACATGAACTACCACGACTACACCAATTTGACAGATTGCAACAAACGGTAAGGAATGCTAGCATGGGTTGGACGCTAGCATATATATA
>NC_068984.1:28263492-28267949 GCF_001194135.2 Octopus bimaculoides
TATATATATATATATATATATATGTATGTATGTATGTATGTATGTATGTATGTATGTAAGCAAAACCTAGTCAACTTTAATCCATCAACCTGATACACTTTTTAAATAAAATGGTTCTGATTTAACACTGCTGCAAATGAAACCTGGGTATGCAAGTCTAATTAAGACATACTCATGCATCTAGAGTGGTGCTTCATGCATACACTCAGACATTCTGGATTGAGGTTGTGCTGCAGTACCATTCAAAGACAAATGTTGAATGACGTTAAGAGATGCATAGAGACTTACTAACATACTGTTATATCAAATCCACAGACATACTGTTTCTTCTAACATCTTCTAATGCCTCTACAGATACTTCTGCTTTCCTAAACATGTAGAATACATAACATTCCCCACTCAAATTCACAATTTTTTCCTCACTTTTCTCTTCTCTTTATGACTATTATATTTAAACATCAAATTCTTAAGAAACAATTTGCTTTACCTAATGCTGAATCCTATCCAATCGTCTCTCTGAGAAAGTTTTCTAATGTAGCATTAAATTACTGAACTTCAGTTGAAACATGAACTACCATGACTACACCAATTTGACAGATTGCAACAAACGGTAAGGACGTGACACCTTCTTTTGAATTTAAACAATTATAAAAAGAAAAATTGCACTCAATCAAAGGGAATTTATTTTTAGGTTAATTTGGTCATTGAATATAAGCTTAATCATAAGAAAATTCGATAATATATGCTGCTACATGAAAACTTCCAATATATATATATATATGTGCATACCTTTTTTCATACATACATGCACTCATAAAATTAAATTGAAAAGGAAAAATACCAATTGCTTTTTCACAAGATACTTGTGCTAAAGAATTTTAAATTCATAATTAGACGAAGTAAATATTGGAATATTTTCAAACCAGAAGCTGTGATCTGGAATTGGATTAGGAACAAGCTGTTGTTCTATTGACATCCATTATTGGCTTCCATACAACATGCCACATTGAATTATTCTTTCATTTTGCTGTTAATTGGAACTACTTGATTTAAACATATGTTGTTCAAGTGAAAACAATGGAAATAAATAACTGATTGAATTAATAAAGTAAATGAAACAAAATTTTTACATTATTTTTAAGTCTATATTTACCTTCGTTTCTTTTTTACTTTTTTGTAATGTTACATTTATTTTAAAACTACATTAATTGTTGTTTATTTCTTATCTTGAATTATTGAATTCTAAATGAATTCTTTGTTAATATTCTTTGTCAAACTTTTAATTTAGTTTAGTTTTGCAATGTTTCTGTATTTGATACACATGTGAGTTTTGAAAATTAGTTTCCAACTTCAAACTATTGGTGAATTTTAAAATACCTTAGTAAAAATGGTAGGAGGAATTTATGGTCTGATGTATTTTCTGTTCAGTAATTACATTGGGTCTGCGCGTTTTTTTTTTTTTTCTCGTTTCACAAAAACAATTTATCATTGATAACAAAATTAAATTGTATGGAACATTGTACAAAAGGAGTTAAACTTAAATATATTTTTTATATCGAACTGAAACTGGGTGGGATATATAGTGGTAAAATTTGTTTATTAGCATATTGTTGGAACAATTGTTTTTATTGCTGGTTACCTCTCTTATTGCGAACCATTCATTCATGAAATAGGTGCAGTATTTGCAAGTCTCATAACTATGGTTACTTCAGTCTGTCTTAGTTGAATGGTTAGTAGTCTGAAGATCATCCAAGTATAAAAATGTTCCAAAACAATCGCTTCAACAATATGCAAATGTCTAAATCTACAAGAACCTATACAGGCATGACGAAATAGTTGTAAAACAATAAAAAGGTGTGTATATTTATACCTACAGATATCCATACACACATACATACATCATGTATATATCATCTAAATTCGTTCATATATATATATATATATATATATTCACCAGCTTAGATGAATCGTTTTCATAAGATTGTATGTTTCAAATTCCAGCTTTATTTATTCATTCTATGTAAATTTAAGTAGTTAAAGTGTTTATTACATGTTCGACTTTTAACTTTTGACTTTTTACTACATATGATTAGTTTTGTTGTTTGAAACAAAAAGGATGATTTTCAAAGAAACTCGGGAGAAAGAATACTTCTAAACTGCTCTTCAAATATAAAGCTTTCAGCTGGTGGCACTCTAAAATTTCTTTCAAATTATTAATTTTCACATATTGTACACATAGTTTTCTAATAACAGCTAAAACAAGCTAACAAGTGAATCCACAACTTAGAAATAACCAAAAGTTTATATCCTATAAATTTTTATTGTAACTCTGGTAGAGCAGTGTCTAGTCCTTGGAATGACTTTATGAAGTATTCAGACCAGGTTTCTTGTCTGAGAAAAAATTTTCTTCCTTCTTCCCACATGTCTTAAGTGTATCCCTAAGGGCTGTGAGCTCTAATCTTCTAATCTTCTTCTCCTGATTAAACAATTAGAAAAAAATGGAGTTTTATTGAATGAGACTATATCTTCTAGTGAAAGATATTATATGTACGTTTGTATGCATGTATTCTCGTGCATATAGTTGGAAAGCAGATGTTAAACAACAACAATGATGATGATAATGACACACACGCACACACACACACATATATATATATATATATATATATATATATATACATATATTCGACAGGCTTCTTTCAGTTTCCGTCTACCAAATCCACTCACAAGGCTTTGGTCGGCCTGAGGCTATAGTAGAAGACTATAGGTGCCACGCAGTGGGACTGAACGCACAACCATGTGGTTGGTAAGCAAGCTACTTACCACACAGCCACTCCTGCGCCAATATATATATATATATATACATACATACACACACATGCTGTTGGTGCTTTCTTTTCCTTCTTTAGACTCTTCCCTTTCTTCTTTCCGGCAAAGAGCTATGCTCAAAATGTCAAACTCTCTCTTTTCACCAAACATCAATCTAATACATTTCTTGTGCACGTCCTCTTGTTGTCCATAATATTTTTCTCATTTATTTGAATTGACTATGTGTTTGTGTGTGTGTGTGTGTGTGAGATCATCATATGTATATGTGTTCATTGCCAGAGCAGCTGTCTAGCTTCCGTGCTAGTGGCCCGTAAATAACATCATTTGAGCATAATTGTTACCAGCATTGCCTTCTAGCACTTGTGCTGGTGGCATGTTAGAAAATCATTTGAGCGAGGTTGTTGCCAGTGCTGCTGGACTGGCTCTCATGCAGGTGGCACGTAGAAAACACCTTATTGAGCGTGGCCGTTGCCAGTACTGTGTGACTGGTCCTCGTGCCGGTGGCACGTAAAAGCACCCACTACACTCTCAGAGTGGTTGTCGTTAGGAAGGGCATCCAGCTGTAGAAACCCTGCCAGATCAGATTGGAGCCTGGTGCAGCCTTCTGGCTTGCCAGTACTCAGTCAAATCGTCCAACCCATGCTAGCATGGAAAGCGGACGTTAAATGATGATGATGATGTGATTATATATGTACATATACACACACATATTTATATACTTACACATATATACACATTCAAAACAAAAAAAAAAGACGAAAATCGATTCATATGTGAAGAGTTTATTTATTCAGGTAATTGAAAAATAAAGTTTTGCTCTCTACACCTGGTGCCTTATTCTGTAGACATTTCCAAAACTGATGAATATGGAACTCAATTTATTGATTCTTAACATAGGCACAAGACAACATACTCTTAGTAATATAACAATCAATTAAATTGAACTCAGTATCTAACTCAGATTCTATTTTATTGAACCAAAGCTTGTGTTTATTATTGGCACAATGACCCTCCCTTGGTACAACAAAATATGTTTCAACACATGATTTCACATCAAGAGTCTTGCAAACCAAAACAAAAATGAAATATGTTATTGCTGGAATTGATTAATTTTTCTTTATGGTTTTTCACCAGGGAGGTAAATTGTTAGATGGCTTTTTAAAAAATGAAGTGTTTTTTATTGAAAGAAATATTGTTTTGATATCCCATCTGTCAATTGCTTCTATTGCAAGAAACTTAAAGTAATTAGAAAGTAATCAACATGAACAATAAAATGTGATAGAATATTTACTCTTGTTTGTGATATGGTTCGCAAGTATTGTGTGTGTGTGTGTCTGTCTGTATGCATGTGTGTATATATGTATATGTGTGTAGATATGTATATGTGTGTATTTCTCTTTCTCTTTTCTCTTTTACTTTTTTCAGTCATTTGACTGCGGCCATGCTGGAGCACTGCCATAAGTCAAGCAAATCGACCCCAGGATTTATTCTATCAGTCTCTTTTGCCGAACCCCTAAGTTACGGAATGTAAACACATCACCACCGGTTGTCAAGTGATGTTGGGGGGGACAAACACAGATACACAAACATATGCGCACACATGTATGTATGTATATATATATATATAT
>NC_068984.1:28268207-28275435 GCF_001194135.2 Octopus bimaculoides
ATATATATATATATATATATATATATAAAAACACACATATACATACATATACACATGCACAGATACACACGCAGATATATATGACAAATTATGAATAAATTGCTTACTAAGATTTTTACAGTAAAATGATAGATATTATAAATACCACAAAACAAAAGTACAAGACAGCCTCTGATGACAGTACTTTGAATTCTATCTTCCTTGTAGAGCAACAGCATTACAGATTAAAAGAAAGAACACCTATCACACTTTTACAGTAAATTAGATACTTCTAGTCTATTTTCATCTATGTTTAACTTTACTAATTATTCTTCTTGTAGATGCAGGTATAACCAGACTAAAAGTTTTTCTTTTGCAATCATGAAGTCTTAGATTCATCTTCAATGCATGGCATCTAAGGTGTCTTTTACTATAACCTAGGCTAACTAATGTGTTATGAGTGTTTAACAGCCTCTAAGATAGACTTCATCTATGCTATAAAGAACTGTCCTTCCCATGGACTGTTACACTGAATCTGCCAAAGAATTGCATTATTCATTATGTCTGTGATCTACATGGTGATTTAACAATGAATAGGAGGTCATTTGAATGACTGAAAAATTGAAAATCTCAGGATATTTTTTTGGTCATATGACTAACAGAATAAATAAAAACATCTTTAAATGATGAATATATACACACATACACACACATATATATATAATAGTATTTCATAAGCTTGAAGCTTATAAACGATCACCGTGCAATGACTAAAGGAAATAGTCTAATAATGGGGCATATAAGCCATCACAGTGAAAGTATATATCTATATATATATATATATATATATATATACATACATACTGTATTTTCCTCGTTTTACACATTTATCATAGGTATTCAGCACTTTTTCTACTTTTGCTTCTACATTTAGAATTGATAAATATGGGAAATTTAATTTTTTTTGTCAGAAAAAAAGTTACTTCCTTTGAAATTTTCTTTGTTCTTTCTTTCCTTCCTTTGATAGTACCTCCAAGGAACAGGTAGCAACCTGCAAATTAATGTTTCACTGGTATCCTGCAGTTGTTTCCCAAAGAATGCTCTTCTAGAGGAGCCGATCTTGTTTTCCTATGTGAGTCTTGAAATTGAACGAGAGTCTTCGTCCAGATTTTTTTGTTTCTTTGAGTGACACAAGCATTTCTCTTATGAGACATTATTTTAGATACTCTAGTTGGATAAGCCTACTATTCTGAAAAGCAGTTAATATAGTTAGTTTTTAGCATCACAGAAATAAAAAGGAGAGGAAGAGGATATTTCCTAAAGTATTAAAAACTCTATAACTCCTAAACTACTTAAACTTGAAAGCTGAAATTTGAGATATACTGCTTCTACATTGGTAAAAACTTGAGTAGGTATTATGAACCCACCGCCCTAGAATTTTGAATGATTTGGGTCAAAGTGGTGTTAGATTTCTTCAGTTGGTGGTGACATCTTTTTACAAAAACTTAAAATAAAGGTTATTTTCCCCCACTTATACGAAATTATTCATCAATTTTTGATATAGGAAATTGTTTGCTTCCTCACAAAAAATCAAAAAGTCATAACCCTAATATACATACCTACATATATACAGACATACATAACATATAAATATATATATATATATATATATATATATATATATATATATAGATATAGATATATTAATTCATGACCAGAAGAGGACATGAATCTGATGCTTGCAATGAGAAATAACTTCTATGAATCAAATTGTGGAAAATTAATTTGCATAATTTTCAATATAGAATAATATTGCACTTTATAAACCTTATAAGACCATATGCTCTATACCCAATACAAAAATTGAGCTCATATTGCATAACAACATTCTGACACAACTTTATATCTCAACTGATCCTCCCTTGATCAATATTATTCCAAAAGAAATCAAAGAAAAATCCATATAATATTCGGACAATATCAGGACAAATTCCTCCATGAATTTCCAGATAAATCACCAACACCTAGATGCTTTTTTGGCATGCAACAATTTCTAGTTCAAGTGGGCGATGGTATGTTATTTAGTTGCACATGGCCAGGACTAGTAATATTCACTGCTGAGATAAAATAGATCAATTGTGGATCAAACAGGACTCAATCCATGTATCTGTCTATCATTTGTCAGATGACTGCATTTCTGATATCAGTACAGAGCACCTTGTTTTATATTGAACCACTTTGTCTATATATGAGGAATTGACACTTTCAACCTTTTCTCGCTAATTAGCTTCCTTACTCTCTCTATGCAAATCCCTATCACTTTACTGACTGAAACTCCACTTTCTCTAGACCATCCCATATCTCATCCACTACATAACTTCCCACAGTATTCGTTCACCTTCAATTTCTCCCTCATTTACTCACCTCCAACCCAAGTGATAATGTCTTCTATCTTTATGAGATCACATGACCTCTGAGAGTTGTAAGTACTTGGCACTTTCTGTGTATTTCCTACTACAGTATTCAAATAAGTTATAATGACCTGACATTTGATGGTATTTTATGTGTATGGCAACTAGTCACAATGGCTAATATATTTTGTTTAGATTAATCATTTTTTTTTTTTTTTCTGGTGGGTGGTACTTAATTTTTCCATTCTATCTTGAAAAATTGCTTCTAGAGAGAACATCAAAATAAACGGCAGCTTGATACCAAATATACTTGTAGCATCCCGAGCAACTGTCCACTCAATAGTGAATATCTGAAAAAAAAAAAAAGTATAAAAATATATATTCTTAAATGTATAACTTTCCTGTATGCTATATTGCATAAATTCAAAAGGTTGTACTTCTCTATCAATAAATTCCATTTGATTTCATCTGGCAACATATTAAATTATTATGACACATTGTTATGAAACAGTCATATATCTGACAATGTTTATGAAACATCAGAAATATGTCTACAGCATCTATCCAGTATTTTATATAACCAAGTTTTTATATGAAATATATTAAAGAATCGTTGTCATCTAAGATAATTGTAAATTGTAAATATTCAGTGTAATTTCTTATTTAATAATATTTTATCTATCATATATTTTCTTATTTTGCCTACTGGTATGATAGCAAATCTTAATTTAGTATGACACAAAGTGTCTCCCTTATTTACCAGAATGATTGAAATAATAGATATTAAGTTAATATTGTTTTTTTTTCTATTACCATGTACATATTTCTAAATAGGTATTTAATTCTCGCTATGAGCAGGCATGACTGTGTGGCTACAACATTTGCCCCATAACCATAATGGATTTAGGTTGAATTGCTGCATGGAACCTTGGGTAAAATTCTTTTACTGTAGCCTTGGGCTGACCAATGCCTAGTGAGTGATATGTGGCTGATGTAAACAGTACCAAAGTTTGTTGTGTATATATTAGTGTGAGTGTGTATGCATGTACATGTGTGTGTGTGTGTGCAAACATTTGTTACCATGTGTCTTAATATTGACATTGTTTGGGTGATAGTGTATTGTGAATATCTCTCATAAACAATACAGTCCAGTGTTTGGTGGTTTTGTCAGTAGAAGACATATTACCTTTGGAAACAAGTAAAGAATGGTAACACAAAAGGTACATGGCCAGAAACTTACCATATCAGTATGCATTGCCCAACACATGATAGTACACAAAAAGCAGTTGTTAAAATAATGATGGTGGTGCTGGTGCTGGTAGGATGATGGTGACAATGATGACAAATATGACAGCAATAACATGGACAAGTATGATAACAATGTCAGTGATACAAAATAAGTTAACACTAACATAATTCAATTCTTGTTGTTTTTTTGTGGATTAGCACCTCTGAGTAATTAACATCAGTAATTTGTTCTTATTACAATATTATTATCAACTCATCCGCAAAGAGTTGACTGATGTTCTTCAATTCTAATTATTAGAAGGCTTATTTAAATAAGGTCTCCTATATCAGTGTGTTACATCTGTTGAGGTTAATTACAAAATTTGTTGTTAAAAGTGTGCTCACTAACTCTATGACTTCAATTAGTTTTCCACGATGTTCCTTTTTTCTATAGTAGCACATATTCTCTTAATGTATGCTACCAAATTCTAGTTTCTGAATCTCTTCATTTCTGTTCTCTATGAGTCATTTCATTCCATAGACATTAAAAAATGTTTGAACTCTATCTGCAGTATTTAAGCTACAATATTCTCCTGACTTACTGTTATTCCAGCAGTTAACAGTCATTTTAATATGAATAAAGCAGGAACACCAATACCTTGTCCTTAGGGGATTTTAGTGGAATCTGCTCTGTTGCAAGCATTGACAGTCAGATCTCAGACTGAAGATAACTTTCTTCATTCCTTTCATCAGTTTCAAGAAGTTTGAAAAGTGTCTTGGGTGCTGGCTTTTCTCCTTTGACCAAGTCACTAATTTTTTGGCATAACGGAGTCCTAGTTTACATTCATTAATTTATAGAAATAAAACATATCTTGTTCAGACTCTTAAGATAACTGGCAAGGGAAATTATTGTTCCATTAGAATTCTTCCTCGTTAGTAGTTTGACTGAAAATGGTTGGAAGCAAATTCAGAATAGAACAGTTCTGTGAAACAAGTGTTTAGTAAAGTGCTTAGTGTGAAATTTGAAAGTTGAGACATAATCGATATGCAAGGCAGAAGTTATTGTGGTATCAAGAGAAGATACTGTAAAAAACATTTAGATTCATAACTAAAATCTTAAAAGTTCATTCTTTTATTCACCTAGCTTCAAATTCAAGCCCATTGCACAGGAGCTTGTGCCAATGTTCTCTACCAACAACTTGATTAAATCTTTGTAGACAAAATTGAAACTATGGAAACCTGTTCAATGTATTCTATGTTAAGAGTACAAATTTGTGTACAATGCAGTGTTTACATATTTACACTAAAACATGGGAAGACTGTTCTTGTATTTACCAGTCTCTCTTTCAAATGATTAATATACTAATGCTAGGAGTTGAGAATTGTCTAAACATTAACAATAAAGAAATATTTTGCATTTTAGAATATTAATTACTTACCTACTTAATAGTGAAATGAAATTCAAAAGTAATCAAAGAAAAAAGTATACATATGAGAGAAATGCAGATGCAAGTGCCTAGTGAAACTCAGAACATCTGTGTTGATGCCTTGGTATATTTACTACTATATCATATTTAGTATGCATGTTCTTTTACAAAACCGAATTTCAAAGACGTCATTAAATTAACATTCATAGGAGTAATATATATTGCAAGACATTAAATTTGATTTGCATTTGAAGAAAATATTATTTTATTATGCTTTAGTACATTAAATATAATTTATCTTTTAGCCTTGTTTATATTCATTCATTACATTTGTCTTATTCAACAACTTCTAGTCTCTTTCTATTTATTTTGTTATATTTCTTTGTATCATTTACAAGTATTAATGTTAGTCTCTTTGTCTTCAAACATCAACAGTATTTCTTAACAATTTCTTTTCTACAATTTGCACACAACTATACAATCATTCCAGAATAATTCATGAAGAAAAACATCCCATGTGTAAGGTTTAAGGATCCTCTGAGGAGGCAAAACAGAAAAGATTCAAGAAAAGAGGCTTTGAAACACTGATTGTCATGGAGTAGTAGTAGTAGAAGAGGAATATTAATATGATATACAAAACATAGCCACTTTATGACATCAAACTCTGCCTCTTTCTCCTTCAGTTTCTCTTTACTTTCTGTAGAGAAACTTTCTTCACCTTGCCTCTTTTCTCTCTCTCTCCCCTACATACTCAACAGACACATGCACACATTTTTTTCTCATATCTCTTTCCTATGTCAATATAATCATTATCCAGCTGCCCATTTTGTATCTTAGAGTTAGCTTGTCAAGACTCTCTAGCACCTTCTGTGTTATGCTGCTTACATACAATCAGCCAAACTCATGTTTCCAGACTATTCCTTGATGTTCTCAGCCCACAAATATCTTCAAAAGCATCCTTCTCTCTTCCTCTTTATACTTCCTGTCAGGATGATCTTCAGTGTCTAAATTACGATAGTTTTGTAGCATTGATTCTTAACAATAGGCATTTATAAATCTTCAGCTTTTCAAATTCTACAACACTTGTTACTCTATCTTTCCATCTTCTCCTGCCCCAATCTGTGAAAGACCCACATCACGAAGGCTTGTCTTTTCCATTATCCAAGTTTCTATCTTATAGAGGACAATTGTTATAATATAACAATTTACTGCCTCAATTTTAGGTGCACAGTTATGCCTTCTGAGATGAAGAAAATTTTCATTCTTATAAATGGTATTCTGGCCTTATTCATCCCCAAGTAACTTCTAGACAGCAGCCCATTTGATTTTCATTATTTTTACTAAATACCTGACATTTTTATTTATTTATTCAAGCTTCTGTCCACATATTTTTATTTGCTTATCTTAGTCCTGTCTTATTACTATATATATGTGTGTGTGTGTGTGTGTGTGTGTGTGTGTTTGTGTGTGTGTGTGTGTGTGTGTAGACAATATGTATTGGAACACTGAAATTATTAAGAGTCATTTAGAATGATATATTTGAAAAGATAGCATGTGACGTCCAATTCCATGGTAATTCGAAAATAATTTTTATTTTAAATTATTTCACATATATTGGATGACTTGACAGGAATTGGCAAGGCCAGGGACAACATCAGGTTCTATAGTCTGTTTTGGTTTGGTTTCTATGGCTGGATGACCTTCCTAATGCCAACCACTATACAGAGTGTACTGAGTGCTTTTTTATGTGACACCTTGGTTTTAGGATCTCTCTTCTATTTTGCTGGGCAGGTCTTCTTCTGTACAACAGTGTGCCACATATCTTCGTCGTCTGTCATCTTGATGATATAAATACATATATCATCATCATCATCATCGTCGTTTAACGTCCGCTTTCCATGCTAGCATGGGTTGGACGATTTGACTGAGGACTGGTGCAACCGGATGGCTACACCAGGCTCCAATCTAATTTGGCAGAGTTTCTACAGCTGGATGCCCTTCCTAACGCCAACCACTCAGAGAGTTTAGTGGGTGCTTTTACGTGTCACCCGCACGAAAACGGCCACGCTCGAAATGGTGTCTTTTATGTGCCACCCGCACAAGAGCCAGTCCAGGGGCACTGGCAACGATCTCGCTCGAAAACCCTACAAGGCCAGTCAGGCGGTACTGGCAACGGTCACGCTC
>NC_068984.1:28277441-28279816 GCF_001194135.2 Octopus bimaculoides
GGCATAAATAACTGTCTTTATACATTTATTTATTTATTTATGCATCATAGATTTACAGCTGTTTCAGATATATTTAGTTTATGTATGTTCATAATTTCATTTACTCAATCAATCAATTGATCAATTGAAAAAAGTGGACGACCATTACAAATACTATTGCCTTCAGAATCTGCGCCACATATGCGAACGTAAATGAAAACAAAAGTAATAAAGATATGGAAAGAAGAGTGAAAAGAGAAAGTGGAAGAGAAAGAGAAAGAGAGAAGAAATCAAGAAATGAAGGAAGAGGAAGGAAGCTTTGCCTATAAAGAACTATGTCACTCTCGCCTAACCATCAGTCTAAGTCCATTGTCTATTACCAAAGTTAAATAATATCAACATTGGGTACTGGAATTTGATACTCACCACCTCCTCCAGTGGTCAGCTTTTAGTGAAATTTTATATCTAGGTCATTGCTTTTTGGATTATTATTATTACATTATGGTTGTCCTAGCATGGTGTTTGTTAAAATATGCTTATCTAAGGTAGTTTGTTTTTTCTAACTATTCCAAATATATAGCATGGAATTTATATAGAATGTGTAAAATAAAAATAAAATTCTTAAAAAATGTAAATGTATTAGAAGTGATGAAAATTAAAGTCCAATACTATAAAGTAAAATAAAATGATAAAAAAAAAATAAGATGAGAAAGTAAAAATAAGAGAACACAAAAACCAAAGTAAAGAATGCTAAAAAAATAATAACATGAGTTAAATCAATGGAATACAATAAGTGAAGTAATATAAACAGAATAATATACAGTGAATTGCAGGACATATTCAAGTACATAGAATTAAAATACAATGAGATAAAAAAAATATGAACCCATGCACCACAAAGAAACCGAAGTAAATGCTGTTGTATAACAATGTGATTGCAAATATACAATAATAAAGAAATAAAAAAGTAGAACATAAAAAACACAATGTGAAACAATAAACAACTAATCAAAAATTATCAAAACCAGATATCAATAAAGATAACAAAAGAATAACAACAAAAAACATAATAAAATATCATAATAAGAATCGACTGATTGAGTAAATGGAACCATGAACGTACCTAAGATGTATATCAGAAACAGTTATAAGACTATGATGCACAAATAAATGTGTAAAGCTTATTATTTATGCCTTTTCTTGTATATAAGTATGTGGGAACATATAATATTGATTTGGTAATGCAACCATGGATTTACTAAGTTGACTGGTGATGGACTTCAGTTTTGGATTTTAAATTAGGATTACCTGAAATAGGTAGATAGATAGATACATACATACATGTAGGTAGGTGTGGCTATATGGTTAAGAAGCTTGCTTCCCAACCATATAGTCTTGGGTTCATCCCACAGCAGAGCAAATGGGGCAAGTGTCTACTACTATAGGCCTGGGCCCACCAAAGCCTTATGAGACAATTTGGTAGACAGAAACCAAAAAGAATCTCATTGTATATAAATATATAAAAATATATATTTCACATCCACTTTTCCATAGTTGCATCAGTCTGATGGAATTTGTTGTGGCAGATTTTTCTGTGGCCAGATGTCCTTTCTGTTGTCAACTCTCACCAGTTTCCAAGCAAAGTAATATTTTCCCATGGCCTGATATGCTTTTCACAGAACATTAGAAATGAATGACATCACTTTTATGATAGTTATTCTCATTTACAGCAATCTTGTGATATTTAGACAAGGACACACACACACACACACACATGCATATATATATTAATTGAAATATACAGTATTATATACCCATTACAGTCGATCTTACCAATCTACCAATCAGTTTCACACCAGGGGCTCAACAGAGTGCTATGTAACAGTCCAAATATGTAACCCTGTACTCATCAGATGTAGCTGTTATGGAATGAAGTATGATAACTGCTCTCTGTTGTTGGGGGTTCATAGACACATCTGGTTTGTGGTTGTGCAAGCATGGAAAGTGGATTGTAAATGAAGAGGATATATATACACTTGCACCCCACATTCATATGTGTGCATAAAAGATTTCTTTTTTAAGAAGCTGCTAAATGTTAATGGTTGTATAAATAACTAGCAGAAATACCCGGCTTTGCCCGGGTTAAAGAGAATAATGAAATCTAAAAACGCCATCTAGACTACGCAACCCTCAACTGTTAGTAGCTACGATACCATATTTCTACATTAATAACTCTCCAATCCATGCCAGCATGGAACATAGACATTAAGTGGAATGCCAGTCTCTCATCTGGGAAGGCCTTGAAATCAGTGTTACCAACTGGGGACTATGTGTCGCAGTGATAATAAAAAGACTCTGGGCTCGAACTCTGCAAGAAGTTAAAAATTTTTTTTGAC
>NC_068984.1:28283656-28289985 GCF_001194135.2 Octopus bimaculoides
TATATATATATATATATATATATATATATATACATGTATGTATATATATATATATATATATATATGTATGTATGCATGTATGTATATATATATATATATATATATATTTATGTATGTATATGTATATATATATATATCTTCTTCATCATCATTATCACTGTTCTTGTATTGGCTTTATCCATGCTGGCATGGATAAAGGCAAGACCTCTTGAGGCAGTATTCAATGGGTGAATGTTTGTTCTGACCTGAAACCTTGTTTTTCAAGTAAGGTACTTTATTCCTCGTCTTTGCACATTGAATCACCACTATGTGGGTATGGATTGTTTATACTGAACATAATTGAACATTACCACTGATCAAAAAGAGTCAATATGAAGACAAGGAGAGACAAACATGCACACATGTACACCCACATCCATTTGTATATACATGAGACTTTTTACCAAGAAGAACTGTGCAGTACACTTGCTTAAGAGGTCATGCAGTGAAATCAATCCTGAATACACATGGTTGCAAAATGTGATGTGCATGTGTGTGTGTGTGTATATATCTTTCTATATATATATATATATATATATGTAACATATGGTATAATTATAAACAGGGCAAATTTTAGCCATTTCTCCGCAGGCTGAAAAAATTATGAACAACCTTAATTAATTTTCGAATCATATTGGGTTCTCATCAGAGGCTTCTGCATCATTCTGACACTCTCCAGAGAAACAAGCAGCCAAACTGCTTATATATTCAACAAATGCAGTAGTTACTCTCTGAAAGAGTCCTTAATTTGCATACCAGAAGTGTCTAACACTATAAATACCAGTGGTCTGTCAACTACTAGCGTAAATCAGTCAACGTGTTGACTGAATTATATATAAAGCTACAAGCTTTCTTTAGATCATTCAGAGTTGCCTCTCTTAGGTACATCTCATCGACAAGGGTCCCTAAACTCAAAACATCGATGCCTGAGATTCCCAAGAGATGGCAACCCTGAACGAACTGGGTTGTTTCACCCCTTTTTACCATAAGAGAAAGTTTTCCTCATGATAAGTGCAGTGTGTTTGCTTCAGCAGTTGAAATCTGTGACAAACACATTTCAACTAACTTAAATCGTGTTTATATATATATTTATTTTTGTATGTGTAATATAACAATGTTAGAGAAATGCCATTGGTTTCATATTTAGATGGTTAGCATGATCTAGACATACCATCGGTTCCTATAAACAATAACTGTTCTCTGCAAAGGATGTTTTTAAAAAACACATGAACGCCAGTGATAGTCAAAAGAATCATCATCATTTAACGTCCATTTTCCATGCTGGCATGGGTTGGACGGTTTGACTTAGGTCTGGAGAGCAAGCAGCTGTATCAGGCTTTAATCTGATCTGGCAATGTTTCTACAGCTGGATGCCCTTCCTAACACCAACCATTCTGAGAGTGTAGTGGGTGCTTTTTATGTGCCACCAACACAGGAGCAGGTCAGGCGGGCCTGGAATCGATCACGTTTGGTTAGTTCTTTTTACGTACTACCAGCATGGGAGCTAATCAGGGGGTATTGGAATTGGCCACGTTTGGATGGTGCTTTTTACATGCCACTTCCGTGCTACTGGCACAAGACACATGGTGTGTGTACATGTGTGTGTGTGTCTGTGACAAAATAGTGTGCGTGTGTATGTTGTACATATGTGGGTGTAAGTTAACTTTGTCTATGTATGTAGCGTATGTTATTGCGTGTTGCATGTGTGTGTGTATATATAGCCTGTGTTCAGATATTATGTGCTTGTGTGGGTGTGGGAGTGTGTGTTATGGTGTGTGTACTGAGTTACACAGTGTGTGTGTGGCTGCTCATATAGTGCTATGTATGTTGACGCTACTGAAGATTATGCATGGGTGTGTGGATGATGGTGTGTCTTGTGGGTGCTCGGAAGTGGTAAGTGCTAGTGTGTGTGGAGTAGTGTGGTGGTGTGGGGTGGTCTGGGGGTAAAGGGGTATCAATGAAGAGAGGAGGTAGGTGTCAGATGAAGAGGGGAAGCGAGTTGAGCGAAGAGAGAAGATTAATTCCTGTTCATGGCAAAGGTAGGAGTCCGGATGGCCCCTGTGCAAAGACGGTCCGAACACAGATGTTGTAGTGAATGACTGGTAGAGCTGAAGTGGTGCAAGACTGGGGTGTTATTGCCGAGTCTGCTGTCTCAGAGGTACTCCGTGAACCAGTCAACCAAGCGGTATCCCGTTTGACCAATGTACAGGGAAGGGCAGAAAGAGCAAGAGATACAGTAAATGACATAACTAGCAGTGCAGGTAAAGGAGTCGGTAATGTGATAGGTAAGATGACGGGTGCCTGTGAGGATGGGTGTTGGAGAGGTAGGGGCAGGTACGACAGCGTGGGTGGGAGTAGGCGAACAAACCAGGGTGAGAAGTGGGGTTAGAGAAGAAACTGGACCAGGAGGTCACGTAGGTTATGGGCTCGTTTGAAGAAGGGAAGGGGTTCTCATTCCTAAGGTATTTTTCGATGTTGTTGTTGTTATTATTATTATTATTTAGGTTACTGAATCTTGGGGTTAGTAGCCCGCGCTTTTAACCACTACGCCATATGCCCATGGGCATAAATAATAATAATGATAATGATAATAATAATAATAATAATAATAACATCGAAAAATACCTTAGGAATGAGAACACAGGTTCGAAATTTCCCAAAGACACCTAATTAAAGCTGGAGGGTATATCAGCCGAAACGTTGTGTTGACAACAAACAAGATGAGGACAAATATCCGTCAAATGTAAATCATGAAAATGACAAGTTTAATAGAACATACAACATTTTGTCTTGATTCATTTCAGTTAACTTCGACTATTTTTTAAACATGTACACCATATACTCCATGTATTCGTGTGCACTTTTCATGTGAATGTATATATGTATAATATACATACATATATCTGTATGTGTATATATATATATATATATATATATATATATGTATGTATTGTTAAAAATAGTCCATGCAAGTCGGGAGATATGTGAATGCATATATATGCATGTATACCTATGCATATGTACATATGCATATAATATATATATACAAATAAACATGTACAGATATGCACACACATATTGGTTTGTTTCGATAAATAAATAACAAACCAAGGTAGTATACTTTTTCATTCATATTTAATTACCTATATCTGCAGACAACTGTTTCAGTATATTTTCCCACATCAGTGCAAATTGCTGAATAATTAATCATATTATTTTCAAACACTTTGAGACGGAACAAGGTTAAATGAAAATTGATAATTGTTTTCATTAAAACTGTGTTGTGTCGTTCATAGAAAGATGGAGACTAGAGGAAAATGATAAAACTTAAAACAAACTATAAGAATGGTGAATGTCAAATGAACAATACAAATTTTTTTGGCGCAATGAGCTGAAGCAGCTCATCTGACGTTCAAATTTCAGAAAATTGAAAAATACTTCTGTTTTTGTCCGATATTTATTTATATATTTATCTATTTAGTTCTAACCACATTAGTTAATTTATGCATATCTACTCGAAATGTGAGGTAGGCAACAACACCTGCTCCGTATATTTACCTCACAATTTATAATTATTAATTATCATCTAACCGCTATCCGTTTTGAGTAGTTTTTAAATATAATGTAATTTATAGTATAATTTATTAAATATGTAATACTTTCCACTAATGTGGGATACATCCGAAACAGCTGTCTGCTTATAGAGGTCTGCAGATATTTGAAAAATATATTGTCTTGGGTTATTGTTTACTTGTACAATTTTCGTGTGTGTGTGTGTGTGTGTGTGCGTGCGTTCTTAGCTTTTCTCTATTGTGACGGTACAAGACGAATGAACTATGCCTTTATTGAAAATAAGAGAAATAACACATCACGAAAAATATCAAGACATACACATGAGGGCTACTCGCTATTATTCATCTTGCATTTTGATCGTGCACAATATATAAGATGCAGAATATTTAAATTGGCTGGAACCGAAGAAAATATTGTCTGAAATGGAAAATGTTTTTAAAGTTTCACTGATATTTGGACGTCTGACTAACTTCTTTATGCCAATAGCTGGGAATATTAAGTATCATTCTTCCTTCATTCTTTTACTCATTAAAAACTAAGTGTTTCAGCTTTATCGTTTTACTCTCCCGCTGTCTGAAAATAATTGAAAATAATTATCAATCATCATCTAACCTTCTTCCGTCTTGGACTATTTGAATATAATGTAATTGATTATTTAGTAATTGGCAGTGATGCACGACGACATTCTGAAACAGTTGTCTGCAGATATAGATGATTAAATGTATATTGCTCTTTGGATTAATATTTATTTACCGAGGGGATACATATATTCACACTCACACAGATACACACATACATATATACATGCATGCGTGCGTGCGTGCGTGCGTGTGTGTGCGTGCGTGTGTGTGTGTGTGTGTGTGTGTGTGTGTCTGTGTCTGTGTAAGCAGTCTAAGAGTCCATAAGTCTGGAAAAAATGTACTCATATATATATATATGTCCGTAAAGTGGATATATTAATCGAAGTGTAAAGTATTATGTGAAGGCGCATGACTCAGTGGCTAGAGCGTCGATCTTACGATTGTGAGATTGTGAGTTCGAATCCCGGATCGGGCTGCGTGTTGTGTTCTTGAGCAAGACATTTTATTTCACATTGCTCCAGTTCACTCAGCTGTAGAAATGAGTTGTGACGTCACAGGTACCAAGCTGTATCGGCCTTTGCCTTTCTCTTGGATAACACTAGTGGCGTGTAGAGAGGAGGCTGGTATGCATGGGCGACTGCTGGTCTTCCATAAACAACCTTGCCCGAACTTGTGCCTGGGAGGATAACTTTCCAGGTGCAATCCTATGGTCAGTCATGATCGAAGGGAGTCTCAGCACAGTATTATATATCCATTACGACCGATCTTACCAATTGGTTTCACGCCAGAGGTTCAACGGATTGTTAGGTAACAGTCTAATTATGTAACCCTGCGCTCTTCAGAGGTAGCCGCTATGAAATTAAGTATGACGACTGCTCTCTTTTGTTGAAAGTGAACAGAGACGATCCGGTTTGTGATGATGAAACGAATTGATGAATGTGTGCATTGCGAAATGTGTGCATCGCGGAATATGTGCATTGCGGAATGTGTGTAACTCGTAAACAAATGAAAGTGTAAACAGAACAATAAAATAAGCAAAAATAACAAGCTTAGCTGAAAATAGCGTCCTTTGTGAAAAGTCTACTGCTGAAAGTGAAAAGAAAATGTGCATTCACAGGAAAAAAATAGTTGTTGAAAGTCTATGTGAGAGTCTTATGTACGTGCAAAAGTTCATAGATAATGCATGGTCTGTACATCGGAACGAGACGAAAAACGCGTGTGTGCCGAAAAGGTTGCATGTGCGGGCTTCCGTATTTTCTTCCAGTTAGTTTCTGGGCATGTAGTTGTCAAAATGTTGCGAGTATAGGCTTTCATGGTCGGCAAAGTCCTTGTGCGTCAGCAGTGTGGCATTGCTGTGAAGTGCATCGTAGATTGCATCTCAGTATAGTGCTTTCTGTAGCAGGTCGATGGAGGGTGCATCTTGGTGGTGACGAAAGTTGTCATTAATTTTCTTTGGTTCAACGACTGTAGATATGAAGACTGTAGTTCTTTAGTTCGAAACAGCAAAAATGCAGCGGCATCTAGCATCAGAAGGTAGTAATTCTCTCGCTCAGGGTCGCCACTTGTGACTGTTGGCAATGCAGCCTTTGAAAGCAACGATTCATTTTTCACGGTGTTAATAATTGTAACGGTTATAGGTTTTAATTGATGTAAAAGGTCACCAGTTCTAACGAGAGAAATTGATTTGTAAACAATATTATGATGATGTAGAAGTCAGCAGTTGTGACGACAAGAATTTGTTGTTATAATTGCATGTTGTAAGATGTGAATGATGGACAATGCATGAAGTTTTAAGGAAATATTTATTTACCGTTACATTACAATATCTTGCCTCGACGGGCAGGTTATGATAGATCCAAAAGCATGCGAAGTAAAGTTTGTGTTTGTGTCCTCTTCATTGTTTAGTAGTAATTACAGAGAGAGATAGAATTATGTTGTAAGAGAATAGAATTAGAGCTAGTGAGAGTTGTAGGGTGTGGGACGTTGTCTCACAGTTGCTGACAGTAAACTTCATTTCTCTCTATGATCAAGGTTCTAACTGGTCAGCCAGACTTCGTTCTCACTGAGTCGTCACCGACTGGTGACTAAACTGATTTTTGCTTGGGGTTTTCTTGCTTTTATAACTATCTAGAAGGA
>NC_068984.1:28289995-28290430 GCF_001194135.2 Octopus bimaculoides
TGGTGACTAAACTGATTTTTGCTTGGGGTTTTCTTGCTTTTATAACTATCTAGAAGGATAGACATATCATTGAGAACAATAGATTTAGTTGGTGGTCTCGTAATCTCTATTCTAGCTTTTGGTGAAGTAGAAGAGGTTAGAAAGGGTCAAGTGGTGAAGACATTATTTCGGCCTAGCTAAAGGTATCTGGAAAGTGTAAAACTGCTGTAACAGAAAAACCATTGTTCCACCGTGGGAAAAGTTCTGTTGCAGTGTTAATTTAAATTTGGCTATGGTGGATCGAATCCACTTCATGCACGCAAGATCCACTACATATATACATACATACATACACACACACACACATATATATATATATACATATATGTATACATACATATATATATATATATACATATATATATACATATATATATATATATATACATATATATA
>NC_068984.1:28291964-28292654 GCF_001194135.2 Octopus bimaculoides
TATATATATATATATATATATATATATGAGATATGTACACGTGTATAAATATGTTGTGTCAATTTATACCGTTTTCAAGAAATCTAGGGTATATTTGTGATATTTAAATTACTTGCACGATTTATGAAGGACTAATTTAAGTATCTTTTCGTGTCTACGTATTTATATAAATGAAATATATGTGTGTGTGTGCTCACACACACACACACACACATGCATATTATATATACATACATAGATATGAACATATAGATATATGTGCATGCATGATTATCATCTGTTCACATTCTATTCCGTTTGTGTCTGTATGCATACACATATATATCTGTATGTACCGCTACTTTGATATTAAATCTCTTGTCACGTATTCACTATCTTTTTAGTTTATCAGATGACATTGTCAATTTACCTCTTTCATTTTGTTTGCTACGACGATTTCATTCGCTGAATTTATTTGTTCCGTCTGTCTATGTAAATTTTAACTGCAAATGAATGTCTTACTATATTACAATATATTAATGGCCTAAGGCGACGAGCTGGCAGAAACGTTAGCACGCCGGGCGAAATGCTTAGCGGTATTTCGTCTGCCGTTACGTTCTGAGTTCAAATTCCGCCGAGGTTGACTTTGCCTTTCATCCTTTCGGGGTCGATAAATCAAGTACCAGTTACGCACTGGGGTCGATGTAATCG
>NC_068984.1:28292664-28293066 GCF_001194135.2 Octopus bimaculoides
CTTTCATCCTTTCGGGGTCGATAAATCAAGTACCAGTTACGCACTGGGGTCGATGTAATCGACTTAATCCCTTTGTCTGTCCTTGTTTGTCCCCTCTATGTTTAGCCCCTTGTGGGCAATAAAGAAATACGAAACGTTAGCACGCCGGGCGAAATGCTTAGCGGTATTTTTTCTGACTTTATGTTCTGAGTTCAAATTCCGCTGAGATCGACTTTGCCTTTCATCCTTTCGGAGTCGATAAATTTAGTACCTACGCACTGGGATCGATGTAATTGACTTAATCCCTTTGTCTGTCCTTGTTCGTCTCCTTTATGTTTAGCCCACAGTGCGCAATAAAGAAATACGAAACGTTAGCACGCCGGGCGAAATGCTTAGCGGTATTTTTTCTGACTTTATGTTCTG
>NC_068984.1:28293356-28293926 GCF_001194135.2 Octopus bimaculoides
CTGTCATTGTATAAACATGAGTGGGGAATATAACATAGGTCGTGTATTAGCGTGTGTATGTATAAAGAGATAAAAAGATAAAGAGACCAATGGCAAAGTTAGAAATATATTTTAACAGCTGTAAGACTTTATCCATAAAATATATTTCTAACTTTGCCATTGGTCTCTTTATATGTATATATATATATATATATATATTGAAGAGCCTACAAGAATAGGTGCACGCGCTAATATTTATAAAACATGTGACATTAATAAAAATCTGTAAATGTACAACCATCCAGATATCTGAGTACCTTATTATTTTTTCCAATATATAATTCCTGTACATCACCTCCAAACCTTCCAATATATATATACACACACATATGAATGAGACTATATAAATGACATATGAATGGTATCAGCTTAATATTTGGCAGAAGTTTATAACCACATACATTTCCTCTCTGTACTTTTTATATTGAATGCCACATTTTTAACTTTCTCATATATGTGTGTGTGTGTACACCTACATACATACATACATATATATATATATATATATATATATATATATATATATATATA
>NC_068984.1:28293936-28304280 GCF_001194135.2 Octopus bimaculoides
TTTTCTTTATAGTCTCCTTTTTCGAAGCACTTGGTCTAGAAGTTCACAAGCTTGCGTATTACCTCCAAGAAGGTTTTTTTTTTTTGTTGGTCATTCAGCCATTTAGGCACTGCTTCGTGCAAATCATCCGTAGGAAGTCGACGACCACGTAAACCATTTTTGAGTGGTCCAAATATATGATAGACGGAAGGGTTGTAGGCAGGGTGTTCCAGCACCTCAAAACCAAGACTGGATTTAAACCATGGTGGGGCCCGGGGCACTTCAAGTTTGGTGGGCTCCTTATACACAAGAAGTAAAATCTTAGGAAATTACCAAATTTAAATCTCGAAACTCATCTATTTCATGTAATTGAATTTGATAAATTATCAGAGAAGATTTAAATAATGACTGAGAATGTCGCTTTTAGGTACACTTTTCAAAATTCAAATTTCGTCCTTCACACCCACTTGCAATATTTAACTTTTCTTTTATTGTGAAAAGTACAAAGAAGTGAGGAAGAAGGAGTAAGTTTTTTTGTTAATGCGAGTTACAAATGTTTCAGAATGTGGAATAATACAGCATGACAGAAAATTACGAAAAAGGAAAAACATCATTTTTGTGGTTGTTACTGTTCTAAACGCATGATGTGTGTGTGTGTGTGTGAGGGGTGGGTAGAGACACCAATATTTAAAAGACATGGATTCTTCTTTTAAAACGATTTCTCTTCATTGTTTTGCTTTGCAATGCGTGAAAACAGAAAGTGGGGGAAAATCCTGATAAAACTAGAAAAATTCAAGCAGCTATTTCCGAAAGTCTGTGGAGCACAGTGAGTAATATTTTCGGCATTTTTGACTTCGAAAAATATATTTTTTACAAATGTTCCCTACTTTGCAAAAACTATATCAGCAGTATAGTTAGTTAGACAAGTAAGACCACGACTATCAATGACCGTCTACTTCGTACTCTCTCTATATATACTGTTAATTAATTGTAACCCTGATGAGTTCAATGTTTTCTTAGGTTATTTTGTTGTGGAACCGTTAAACAGTTGTTCATGAATGTGCAGAACCCACATCTACGTTTTGCGGACACCCTTACCATAGCTTTAATTTTATTAAACCATTAAATAAAATAAAAGTAGTTATGGTAAAAGAAATTATTCAACTTACTTTGAAATGGGGAATACCGTTCTCTTTAATTTATAAACTTTCATTAGATTTTATTACAGGAACTCTGTCATATCGAAAAACCTCGGATTTTTTGCAAAGAATAAAGTACCCCGTCCTCTTAATGCGCCGCAAAAGCCCTTATTTTTATTCTGGAAAAAAAGATGAGGATCCCCGGAATCATTGCAAAATGCATGTTTGTTTGTTTTTTGTTTTTTTTTCGTTGAATGAATTATGGTGGCCTCCTAATATACTACAAAATACCTTTTTTTTTTGTCCGGATTTTACAGAAATACGTTTTCGAGAGTGTGGATTACATAGTTCATTATTAAATAAATATTTACCAGATGGTATTATATGAATTAATGTTAACATTTATATTATGGATGTTTTATGCTAAAAATATCTTTTCTGAAGTCGTAGACTACGAAATATAGTCTGTATTCCTGTAAAATGTTGGGGGTGGGGGCGGGTGAAATTTCTGAGGGTTCCACCCCATCCCCCGTTTTCCAGACCATATTAGGAGGCCACCGTAATTCATTCAATGAAAAAAAAATTTTCAATGATTCCGAGATGGTAGAAGGGCTCCGATTTCCAACCTACCCCTTTCTTCTGAAAAAATATGGGAGTTTGCGATACAACATACTTGATTCCATGCAAAAATTCCGAGTGAAACGCGTGCGGGTATACTTCCCAAAATTTAGTGAAGTTTGTACTTGGAGGGGGAGGAGAAGACTGTTATTTCTAGCATCTCATGTTGGTTTGCTTGTAGCTTTTAAATATTTAATTTGCTCGCGAATGTTTTAATGTTTTTCACTGTTTTCATTGTTTACTTTGCTCATGTATATTTTAACGTTTTGACTGTTATTTCTAGCAACTCCTGTTGGTTAGCTCGTAGCTTTCAAATGATTAATTTGCACATGAATCTTTTAGTGTTTTTCATTGTTTACTGTAACTAGTTTTATGTTTTGACATACCGTGCCCCCCCTTCTCACTACTGTGATAAATGATGGAAGAGGTAGCAAACACGCTCTTTTCTGATTGGCTGAAAATTTTGAAAATTATCAAATTTAAACACCTGTAACATTTTTGCAAAAGTTTTCTAAAATAAATGAATAACAAACTCGGATTCAGTGTCAAAAATTACATCTATATAATACGTTAAAATTTATTTTTTAAGATTTTGACATGCAGTGATGATAACCACAAAGATCTTTGTGGTAATTCTAAAGCAGAAAAAAAAAGCTCTGAGCTGTTGAGAGATGTAATTTTATAATTAAAACTAAATTCAAAATTTAAATTTTGGAACGTATATACAATACTTGATCTTTCCTAAAATAAGACCAGTTTTCAATGCCTCACTGAAATAATGAAATTTACAATAGCAACATATGTGTATGCCTATTTATGTGTGTGTGTGTGTGTCTTTAATGGCCAGTGATCAATCTGAGGTTACTGTGCTCAGTCAAGTATTGAAAAAAGGTATTTGAACTAGAGATGATAACTTCTTTCTATCAATCTCATTATCTATCTTTATATAAACCCATACCCTCTCACACACATACACAAACACACACTCACAGATACATACATACATTTTTTTGGAGTCTTTTGTTGCTTTCTGTCAATGTTCCAAAAGTAACTACAATTAATTCCCATGGGGATTGTGGCTGCTTTTGAAATGAGTAGCAAAGTGTTTTTTAATTGAATGACTTGATGTCACTAATGTAGTTAAAACTGGTTATTTATCAAAAAAGAGGGTTCGTTATATTTTTTACAATATGCTTGTTTATTGAAAGAGAGCCTCTTTATGCAAGATTGCTGAGAGATGGAGGCCCTTCTATATTGAGTGCTACATACCCTTCATAGCAGGATGGCCCTTTATCCATAGATGTCCGGGGCAACTTCCCTTTTCAACCTCCTATAAATCCAGCCCTACTCCAAACCCAATTGGTTAATGGTTTCAACGGTCTTGGCAACCGTGTGTGAATGTACATTGTCATGCAACAACAATAGGCTTCGGCTTTTGGTGCGAATTGCTGGCTTCAGTTTGTTGGCCAGCAAAGCACTGTAGCTTGCACTGTTCATCGTACACTCTTTTTCCAGATAGTCTTTTGAGTCCTAAAAGAGGGTTAGCGTCATCAAGGGTGATTTGATCGGCAGAACCATGACTACTCTGCAGAGAACGAGGTACCTCATCGATGATAACTCACCGATTGACCATTACCGTCTCTAGAGCTTGCTGAATCTTCTCGTCAGTGGTGGAGGTTGACGGGCATCCTGCTCCCTCTTTGTGCGTCACATTTTCGGCCACTTTTAAACTTCTCGATCCACTCATACACACCTTTCATCTTTTTGGGGTCAATAAATTAAGTACCACTTGCATACTGGGGTCGATCTAATCGACTGGCCTCCTCCCCCAAAATTTTGGGACTTGTGCCTAGAGTAGAAAAGAATATGCTCAGTTGAAAGCGAGGACCATCTGACAGTTTTTTTATTGTTGTTTTTTGTGTTGTTACAAATGTGATGGCATTTTAAAAAAGAAATACTTATAGGACAAAATGCCATCATAAATAATTTTTTTTGTCTCTATCCTCAGCTTTAATCTTGCTAGGACTGACCCTGCCCTTCTTTTAACATTACCTTTGTTATTCCTTCCTCCAGGGCTATTTGCCTTTCATCATTTCAATAACAATTAAATAGGCACCCGAATCAATTTCTAACCTTGTGTTAACCAAAGAAATCTTTATTGTTATAAAATGTGATTGAGTAGCAGAAAATCAAATTATTTAGTTTTAATTCGTTTCTGTTCGGTGTTTAAACCCTGTTGGCATCATCCATATTTTATATACTTCCTCGAGAAAGACACAACCTCAATCATGAGTTCTCTAGTGATGAAAACATTACAATTATCATTACATGCATCATTTTTGTTTTTTAATGGATTAGTGAGACAAGTTAGGACAGCAACTATGGCATTTACAATGTCTTCATTATTACTGAGAAGAAGGGATAAAAATTTTCCTGGGATGGAGAGCTAGTTTGAATGCTTGCAATGGAGTGTTCTCTGCTAAAGACAGCCAAGTGCAAGGTGATGTGAAACTCAATAACTGATTAAGTTTATCACTGAAATTTATTAAGGTATGTAGTTCAATCACAGCATCTAAAATGATAAAATTAACTTCAATTAATGATTCTGGGAAAGGTATATCCAACACATGACCAATACTATTCACCTTTCCACATACCTCAAAGAAATTCATATTAGATTACAAAATCATTACTAATGCAATTTAGTGATAGAACTAATGTAATTTAGTATTGTAAGGAGATGACAAAAATAATTTTCAAAAGAAGGGATAGTTGTGAATGACTATCAAATGATAGAAAATTGAAGAGGAAAATTACACAACTTCTATATTATGAAGTGTCTTCACTGAACTAATGTATGATCTTTCTAAAATTTATTACATTACTAATGGTTCTAATAAAGCAATTTTCTTTTCTTTACATAAACTCCTTTGCATCCAATCATTTAATTTCAAAAGAAATGCAATAATTTAACTCAAATATAGGACTTAGTTTTATCATATTTTCCTTTTACAGCTAATGTAAAATGAGTTCAATACCTGTGAATATGATCTTAATGACTTCATAAAATCTTACATATTCAAATGGAGAAATGCAATATATACATACCCCTCATTCATTGGACAATAAACTTTGCTTGCAAAGACCTATTGAGGCAAGTGAAATCAAATCAAAATAACATGGCCGATGACAGTACCGCCTGATTGGCACTTATGCCAGTGGAACGTTAAAAGCACATCCAAGCGTGCTCGTTGCCAGGCCCGTGGATTGGCTCCTGTGCCGGTGGCACATAAAAAGCACCGTTCAAGTGTGATTGTTGCCAGAATCGCCTTACTGGCACATGTGCCGGTGGCACGTGAAAAACAACATTCAAGCGTGGTCGTTGCCAGTACCAGAGGACTGGCTCCCATGCAGGCAGCATGTAAAAAACACCTTTTGAGCGTAGTCATTGCCAGAACCGCCTGACTGGCCCTCATGCTGGTGGCACGTAAAAACACCCACTACACTCTCGGAGTGGTTGGTGTTAGGAAGGGCATCTAGCTGTAGAAACTTTGCCAGATCAAACTGAACCTGCTGCAGCCTTCTGGCTCACCAGTCCTCAGTCAAACCGTCCAACCCATGCCAGCATGGAAAGTGTACGTTAAATGACAGTAATGATATATACATGTACGTATGTATATATCTTTTGCTCTTCTTTTATATTTATGCCACACGTGGAACCAATCCTTGAGTTGTATCTATGATATATACTAGGATCTGCTACCCAAATGAATACATACCTGCAGTACACTGTCAACAAATGCAGCTGGTGGTTCTTTACCTTACTGTAAACACAATGCTTTGGTACCAAGCCAGTCTTAGTGCCTACTTGTTGATATGCCTAGATTTTAATGCATCCTTCACTTAACCTGCATGACTTCACATGACCTGCTATGTATTCTGAGTTTCTCTGAAATTAATAATATCCATTTCTAACATAGGCACAAGGCAACCAATTTGAGAGAGGGTATTTTTAATTATATCAATTCCTGTAAATAAATGGTACATACCTCATCAACCTCAGAAATATGAACTGTAAAATAGACACTAGCAGCCTTTGTACTCTGGATATAAAAAGATGGACAATTCTTATCATCATCATTTTACATCCACTTTTGATGCTAGTATGAATTAGATAAATTTTTCGAGATAGTGTTTTACAGCCAGCTGCTCTTCTTTGTTACAACTCCTTCAGTCACTTCTCATAACAAACAGGAATGTTGTGTTTCTCTCATAAAATCAAGAGAGACATAGTAAATATAACTAAACACCAAAAAGCATTTTGTCTCCCTTTCATCTGACTTAGTCAATACACTTCATTCCTTCTCAGGTCAGTAATAAAAATAGCAATCTACTGGAGTTGATTCTATCCTTGTAGTTCCTGTTGCAGAAATTGTGTCATATCAAGAAGAAGAAAAAACCCCACTATATTGTTAACATCATTGAATGTATATCTTCTTTAGTTGTATGTGTTTTAAAAGTCTTGAAATTGTTGAAATTACTGTCTTTTATTATATATAGATCCTTATTTACAAATTCCATATAGATCTTCTGTGCATTATGGCTCAAAAATCTTCAAACTAGAAATATCAATATTCCTCATCACTAAGCTCAAAAGTATGAATTTTCATTTACAACATGGCACCAAAACACAAAAGCTCCATCAATCTCACAAATCTAAACTAGAAATCAAGATTCTTAGTCATATTTATACTTCTAATTTTGCAGTCAGTTTGTTTCTATATTTTACATGTGTATTGTTTTTTTTAATATCTACTGTTAATTCATTATGTGATGAAAAGCTGAATATTAGGCAATTTGGCTTTATGATGGTGAATTTTAAAATGCATTTCAATCTTTTATTCAAGTTAAAACTCAGTATTACAAAGAAAAAATGTGCCCTCTTAATGCAAATATATCCATATTATAAGCCAGAGAAAAATATTGTTGTTGTTTTGGGTTTGTTTTTTAGTGCATAGATTTAGAAAAGTTTTTATTGGAGAAATATTTCACTAAATTTTGTATGAGTTCCATTCAAAAATGTTGTTATAGTTAAATCTATTAACTGGAATCCAACAGATTTGAATCCTTTTGAGAAACAAGTCTTTGATGATTTCTCTCAATCATAGACTGTATGTGGTCATGCCAACAGTTTCTACTTTATTTGAAGGAAAATGTGAATAGCTGTGTCAAAAGTCAGTTAGAAATATAGCTGTAATTTCATTTAAGCATAAAGGATAGCAGAATAGAATATGGAGATTTTTATTTTCTCAAAGAATTTGTATTCTAAATGTCTCTGGAAAATATTGCCTAATCCAATAACATTTACAAATAACTCTGAACAAATTCTGAAATAAATGGGTTCTTTTAATAATAGCTAATCAGCAATAATTAATAATCAACACATTAAGAATTAGATGAATATATCATTAGCCCAGATGATCTAATAGCTAATATCCTTTAAGTAATTTTTTTAAAGCATTTTCTCTTCCTGGTTATAAATAAAAATAGATATACAGAATTTCATCCATATGTATTTAGTCTCCTAAGGTATGGAGACTAAATATGTTATGGATGAAATTCTGTATATTTAAATCTTATATGTATGGATGAAATGTCATAGATATGACATTGTTCCAATGTCCCAAATTCATATATGCTTAGAGGTGTTGATCTCTAAGGCAATGAATAATTTTTATTTCATGCCTCAAAGAGCAACAGAAATTACTTGAATGTTGCACCATTATTTTTTTTATATTTAAAGTTATATTCTATATATATTATGATTTTGGTATCTCTGTCAGAGAAGACATTAAGCAAAATATAAACTGTCTGCAAGAAGACATTGTCTCACAGGAAAGAATGGGTGGTTATTTTGGGAACATTACTGATTTCTGGTATCAAGATTATGAAATGTGTTTGCTTCGTACCACACTTATTTTACCAATCAACTAATCCTTGATTTTTGAAATATGGAACAGTTTTACTGCCAGCATCACCTGAATAGTCATGCAGTGTGTGAGAGAGAGAGTGTGTGAGAGAGAGAGAGAGAGAGAGTGTGTGTGTGTGTGTGCACATGTCATACACCATATTTATGCATCTGAGACTAAAAACCAATTCCAATGCTAATCACTTTCTTGCCGCATTGTACATTGATATAAAGTAAATTCATGAGTATCTATGTTTAGATGTGTATAACTACATGGTCGTACATGAATATTTGAATAGCTATCCTGCTACCTGTCTATAAGATGTGTGTGTGCGTGTGTGCGTGTGTGATGATTATTATCTTCAATATCATTTAATGTCCAGCTTCCATACTGGACAGAATCTGATCAGTTGAAGAGCAATGTGTTGTTGTAGCATTAATACCAGTAATATTTTCTTTCCAAAATACATTCACACATATACATATATGGAGCTGAATCAAACCATTTTAAATAATATATATATATATATATGTGTGTGTGTGCACGAGGAGATAACCAATAGTAACCGGAAACGTTCTCTGGGACAAGCCCGTTATAGTTTAGGTTTCTGCTGCTGGAATCCACTTTATGCAAACTTCAGGCTTCAGTCTACCAACCAGCGGCGTTGGGTGAGGTCGTACTACCACGTGGTGCGTCTTTATTTTGCAGTACTTCTCCCTGCTTCGTCGATTTTTGCGACGGGTGAAATGAAGGAACAGCATGCTTCCATGAAATTGTTTCCTGCTGGGAACAAATGCGACCAAAACAGTTGTCATGCTTCAAACAGCTTACAAGGACGCTGCCATGAGCAATACACAAATTTACGAGTGGTTTTCATGCTTTAGGAACGGTTACTTGTCGCTTGAAAACCAATCCCGTTCAGGGCGACTGTCGATCTCCCGAACGAATGAAAACATCATGAAAATTCATGAACTGATCTTGGAGGACCATTACAGAACAACTGATGAACTTGTTGATATGAGTGGTGTATCTTGGAGCTCCTGCCAACAAAATTTGAGCAAGGAATTGCGAATGAAAACAGTTACAGCAAAGTTTGTGCCTCGCTTGCTCAAAGGTAGTCAGGACTAAATGCATGTCGTGAACTGAAAGAATACCTGGAAGTCGACCTGGACCTTTTTTCAAAGGTCATCACTAATGATGAAAGCAGGTGCTACGGAATTGGCAAATGTGAAAGAGGTGAAGAAAAAACGATGGAAGTGTTAAAAGGCATCACTTCACAGAAGTTCCAGCACTGCTTCGAACTGTGGAAAACGGAGAATATTTTGAAGGCGATAAAAGTGTAAACATGTAAAACTAAGTGAATTAAATAAGATTGCAAAATTCCGATTTCTTTTGGGTAACCACTCGTATGTGTGTATGTGTTTGTGTATATATATATATGGGGGAGAGCAGTGAATATTGTTGTCTAAAAATGAAAATAACACTGACATCTCATTTTAACAGTTATACTTATCAAAATTGCATAAAAATATCTTGAAATACTAAAGAGAAAATTTATTCAACTAGCTTTGAAGCCACCCTATGGATGGCATTCAGGCTAGCTCCTGCAGAGGGCACCTTTGAGGCCTTTGGCCCCACTATCGGGCTGCTTCACGGCCCTCTACCCTTGTGTCTTCTTTCTTGCCTTTAGCCCTCCATCGCAGAGTATAGGCCACTTATAATTGAATTCCATGCCGCATAATTTTTCGCTTCTGTACGTATACTCTGCCATGAATATCCTCCTTTCTCTAGTTCCTTTTGTGTTGATCTACGCCATAAGTTATTAGGCCTACCCTCTTTCTATATCCATCCGGATTCCACTGTAAAGCACTTTTCGCTACATTTGGTGTGTCTTTTCTAATTGCACTACCAATCCAATTCCACTTTTTCTTAAATATTTGCTCCCTATACGTGTGTAATGAAACTTATTTCTGCAAATTTGCTTAACATTGATGCTGATCATAGTTTAATCAACAAGTGTAGGTGCGAGGTAAATGCAGTAAAAATAGGGGAGAGTGGGATCCATTTAAGTGACGTTTCAGAAATTGAACCTCCTTACGATGCTCTCTCGGAGTTCATAGTATGAAATTCATTGCCATTGCTCCCGTTGCTATGCATTGCTATGCATTTAGTTTAAAATGCAGTAAAAATAGGGGCCCCACTGACGCCCCAATTAGGCGGCCCTTAAAAACATAGATCCCCTTAAGCCTACGATTAATAGACCTCTAAGTGAATGTCAAATAATTTCATCGTGGTGGCCAAGTTATTTTGCCCATCTGTGACTGTGAAATACCGTTACTTATATATATTCAGGGGCACTGATGCAGTAATGAAGACAGAAGAAGTTACTATTTTCTGGTCCATGCATAGGTGCAACCCATTTTTAACTACTGTACGCTCCAAGTCATTGTCTTCGATCAACAAACGAATATGATAACTCGAACAATATCTTTCTCTTCTGATTTATTTTCTTCTTTTCTGATTTTATGTATTTATGCGTATGTGTGTAATGCAGTTCTGTTTGTATGTATGCTTAATATAGGCGTTTATGTGTGTGTGTGTGTGTGTGTGTGTGTGTGTGTGTGTGTGTGTGTGTGTGT
>NC_068984.1:28304576-28323175 GCF_001194135.2 Octopus bimaculoides
CTCTCTCTCTCTTTCTCCTTCTCTCTCTATATGTGTGTGTGTGTGTATACATATATACATATATGTGTGTGTGTATATATATATATATATATATATATAGCAAAGTAAAAATAATCAGGAAGGAAGAAAAGCGTTCTTAATTAACAGCAGCCGAAGACAAATGAAATATTTCTGTAATGATCTCATAGTCCACGTCCTGTAGTAGTCGGCGGGGATCGGAATTCCTTAGATCAACATCCGCGAACGATAGCGTAAACAGATTTCAAGGTAGATAGCTACAGTAATCATAAGTAACCATATCATAGTGCTTATACTTTTGACTATAATATTCGCAATAATTTATTAATCATCAATCATTGTTGATAGAACTAGCTATAGTGGACGTCACATCGTTAATTGCCCTAAAGGAGAAACAGATTCTATAAATATTCATTATAATGTTGCTATTTACGATTCTCGTAATCTTATAGAGCAAGAAATTGAGTTATTGGAAGTAGTAAGAAAGTCATAGATTGTAGTATTGTATGAACTGAAGTGTGCCCCGGTGATGTAAGTCCTGTGTGTTTATGGAAACCAGAGGTAAATAAAATGATGATATAAAAGCTGAATTATAGTTATGAGGAATAAGATAAAGGAGATAGTGATAGAGAATCTAAGGATGTTATAACCCCAGATTACAGGAGATGTATTTAAGGCTGTACCACAAAGTTGTTTGTATCGGTCATGCTGAATGTATAGATTAAGATGAGTATATCCACCAAGGGAAGGTATGTCGGAAGAAAGTAATTCAACAACGCGGGTTGATGAACCGTAAGACGTGTGGCCAGAACCTCCTGGAAAATAACCATAGCGAGGGACATTACACAGTTGAATTAGAACAGTCACAAACAGTGAAAGAAGACATGCACCCAACACCAGAGCTGAAGACACCTCCGAAAGGGGGTGGCCCCGCCACGTCAAAACGGTAGAGGAGTAGGGGCCGAAACCGGACGTGGTTCCTCCTGATGATGTCTTGAGCTAACTGGATCCGATAAAGGAGCTGTTGTCGTAGCAGACCACGAAACATGGTTGAAATTCCTCCAATAGTCGAAGCAGATAGTGGTTAGAAGCATATAGAAGATGGAATATATTATAGTATAATACTGTAGCGTACCTGTCGTGCCTGCTTGGGTTATCTCAGGGCTAAACATAAAAGGTCCAGAAGAGACGAAGCGGGCAGCCACGATGCATGCTCAAAACACAACAGCCCTTAACGGAAGTCGTGAAAGGCATATAAGGAGCCTTACTGACAGAACTTTTTCCTCGTTTTTTCCCTCTTTGGGCAGTCAGTTTGCCAACTGCCCACAGCTAGGACTGCTAGCTCTCTTTCTTTCCTTCAGTGCCCTAAACGTGGTGTTGCGATGCCTCCTCACTGTAGGTACCATCTGACGATATATTCGTTCGATGATTTTGTACATACCATAACATCTTGCAACACATATCCAACAACATAAAAATTGTTGCATTTTAGTGAGTGTTTATTTTTCCTTTACGCGCCGCCCACACCTAAGCAGCACATCGCCAACCTATCAATGGAAACACACTTATACTCACTAAAATACAAAGCAAGGAAGAAGCATAAATATTGCATGTATATATACTTTTCACGTCCATATGGTATAATGTACCCAATGTTCTTAGAGAACCATTTAAATAGATATTTAGAAGATTTCGAGGGGTAGTATGAAAGATCTGTGGCATAGAATGGTTTCTGGCCACTCTATGCGGCAGCTAAACTGACCGCTCCTTTCCTTAAACGTAACATACGTTCATACGCAGCAAACACATGTATATAAAGTAGCTACTTTGTTCACATTCCAACCTGTCACTATTAGTCATATTGCTAAAATTATTGTTTGCTATATTATTATTGTTATTATTACTATTGCTATTCAGTTTAGCCAGATTAGATTAAGAGATGTTTAAAGCTTTATTAGGTAAGAATTGAAAAGTTTTGCTGTGTTGCGATTGAAGATATTAAGCCATCTTTGTTGGAGAAAGGAGTACTTGGCAAGAAGAATACTTTTGCAATTGAAGTAATGACTTCAGATTTATGCAGCAAATTAGACATCACTTTTCTACGCCTAATTCTATTGGTGCTAATGCGTCTCCGAATAATATTCAGTCTATACGACATGCTTTCGATGATGACATTTGGTCTGTGTGCTTTGTTACGATATGGTGTGTGTTCATTTCCAATTTGCTCTCTGATAGACATATTAGTGATTCAACATGTAATATTTTTTTCCCAAATATTTGGTTACAGATCTTAGATGGTTCGATTGTTTGTCAATGTAACTCATGTAGTCTTGCCGTTAGTGTTGAAATCTGTCCCCGTATTTCTTGAATCTGATACTTTTATTTACTGAGAAGAGTTTGTCTTGAATAGTAAAAGTCAAATGCTGTACGGTGGTCTCAAATTCACATTTCTCATATTCATTTTTATTTTCATCTGGTTAGCAGCGTCTATCGTTAAGTATTCGCACATGAGTTGCCCACATGATCAACGAATCTAACCAATTGCGACTTCGTTTGGAAAGAATGTTACCCACGCGATCAACAAAATCTAGCCAATCCCAATTTCTCGTGGAATAGCCACCGGTGAAAACATCAATTCTTGGTGCTCTGCTTTCTGAGCCCATCAATAAGTATGAAATGACAAACATTTATTCAACAGCCAAAGAGCTTTGAACTGTAATGTATCAGAGAGAGCATGAGATGATACAGCAGATGACACGGTGAACAGACACGGGCAGCGGCTGAAGCGATCAACATAATGAACTACCCACAGAAACACAATGACTGGCAGTAACTTTTCGAATACTACTTCAGTTGCACCAAGTAAAATAACATCCAAACTCTCTCATCGAAAAATAAAGTTTGTTCGTAAAAACCTCAACAGATTTCCTTATTTTCTTCTATGTACAACTGTTGATCTCTGACGCTAGAAATAGCAGTCAGGGGCTTGGCAGTGCTCTATCTATGAAAGTTTATATTCCGTTTATGCTCAAAAACCGAAAAAAAAAACACATTCAATTTAGTACTCAAAGTATAATAAAGAGCAGAGTTTATATTTTTATTTGAATATTAAGTTCAATGGATCAGTTGCCCATTTCAGCTAATTTTGTATATATAAGGAAAGATCACTTGTATTCAAATGGGATATTTATGACAGAAACAAAACACATTAAAAAATACGTATGTAGTGAAACCTCTCTCTCTCGGGCACTCAATCACAAATGATAACGAAGCTGCTAACATCTAACCTTCGGCTGCCTTGGACCCTTCTGTCCACCATCCTGATTGGTTCTTATTTGCGCGGCAATTGTCCCCATGTTCTGCTTGCTAAAGGTGCATTATGTCCAATCGTGGCCTTCAGATAAGGTCACGTGAGAGAGAGTTTTTCTGGGTTTCCGGTGAGCTCTATTTCAGCTATAAATAAGCCCGATCCAACGACGATAGTCGTCTTCGATTCCAGATCTCTCACAGGTCTGGTCGCTGACTACACATACAGAACACAGCTACAGCCAGTTCCAGCGCCGACGTCTTCACCACCTATGTACTGACTACCACAATGTCGTGCGCCAGCAACCCCACCACCAGGTACACACCAATATCAACACACTCGGTTTTATATCGACACTGTTTGAGTTAATTATTTCCACCATCAGGTAACACGGTCGTAGCATCGACGCTCAACACACATATTGTGATACTACAGCTCTGCTCCTTGGCCACAACTTCCTGCGTATGAACATTCTATCTCCTTGTGTAACTCTGATACGAACTGGTATTTCTCTATCTCAGTGTTTGAGACTTGTAGTCTATGTTACAGACACTCTTTCCATACTCTGTATTTCTCATTCACACATACACTTTTAGTGTATACACACATATTGTACTCTCACTCTTGCTTATATGACGGTCCGTCATTCACATTGTTGTATACATTCTCTTGTACCCGAAGGCCTGACTTATCTACTGTGTAATTTAAATGTCGCATGCACGCACACACACTCACACAAACAGTTTCACTATGTTAATAAACTTACTCTCTTTATAAATCATAACGGTTGTGTCTGTCCTACTATGTTCTTTTACTGGCACTTGGCTTGTATCTCTTACGACAAGCCTTCTATGTTATATAATCTTGTTTTTGTGTTCGACCATGCGACATGGTAAAAAGGAGCCTTTTCCGTCTACGTCGCCATCTCCTTTGGTTCGCACGGTCGTTCTATTATACGTATATAAACAAATGCTAAACACACTCTATAGAAATTTTGTTAAATCAAAATGTTCTGGTTGCCAGATCTCTAACGATTTCGAAATACATTGAAAGAAGATATGCATAAGTAAGAAAAGAGAGAGAGAAAAAAATTTAGGCCATTTTTCTTCAGTTTCAGCCTCTCAAGATCGGTTTCTTGCTATTTGTTGCAGTCCTGTGTTATCACCTTTGTCGGGTTTTATTTCTTAGAACATACCCTCACTACATCTTCCCAGGTCTTTCTCGATCTTCCTCTTTTGCAGGTTCCGTCCACTTAGAGTGACATGCTTCATACCACTTTTCCATGCCTCTTTCTTTCCAGAATCAGTCAGAGCAAGTGTGTCGTTACTATTCCTCAACGACGTCTCGGTTTCATCTAGTATACAGTCTTTACGCCTCTGATTCTCACTACGAAGAATATGCAAAATCCTCCTTACTTCCACCCTCCTCCACTTGCTATGTCTGTAAACCTCTAGTTTGTCTTCAGATTTCTTGATATTGCACTTTGTTGCTCACTTCTTTCAACTTTTGTCATGCCTACCTCTTATCTGTTATGGGCCTGTCTATAATAATTATTTCACCACAATGTTACCTTCTATTTGGTCGTAACCTGGTTCCAACACTACGTTTGGATTGTGACTTGTCTGTCTACGTGAATCAAGGTTTCTACTTGATAGTGATTCTTGTTACTGGTCACAGCTGTTGTTCTACTGTGTACTTTGTCTTTAATGTTTGTTTCCCATTTTTTAATTTTTTTACTTCTTCAATAGTGTCGTCTCCATAAACAACGTGTTTCCTTCTGTGAGTGTCGGACAGCTTTCTTCTTTTTATGCGGCTTCAGCTAAGACCCTTTCCTTTATAGGCAATAAGAAGAAGTTACTTCCCCGTTATGTAAGACTGAAACACCTATGACTGTAAATAAAAATGTTATCTCCACTTTAGCATTACGTTCAGGATACAATGGTGTACGTAAGTGTCTATATAAGAGTGTGTGAGAGAGAGAGAGAGAGTGTGTGTGTGTGCATATTTGAGTGGGAGCGCACAGGCGTGTTACCTAACAAATGTGACACAGTTAAACCCAAAGTAGTGATCTGGAAAGATACAGCTCCGATTACAAATTATTTATGTATATTTATGACAAGATAGACGTGCTTCTGTACGTACGTATTTGTGTGCATGTACGTTTGTGTGTATGCATTTTGGAACCTATATGTAAGGCATTCATGCATGAATGTGTATATATATATATATATATATATATATATATATATATGGCAAATGATAGACAGAAGATGGAATATACAAGGTGTAAGCCATTCATTTTATTATCCAATACACACACACACACATATATATACATGAGACTTCCTATCTTTTAGTCTTTCTATTTGTAATCAATACAACAGCAACCAAAATGGAATTCCATCCATATTGAACCATTTTATGGAATGTAATTCCAGCAGCTGCACCGGATTCTTAAACAATAGATCCTGGCTCTCTCCCTCCAGCTATATTCTTTTATTGGGGTCTTGTTAATAATAAGCTTACTCAGCTGGCAATTATATTTGTGATGTTCACATTATTATTAGTGTAATCATAACTGTAATTAATGTTATTACTATAAATGATTATTGTTATTATTTCTAATGCTGGCAAGCACTGTAAAATAATAGATAATTTTCTCATATAATACCAAGTTTGTGATGCAGCTTCAATTCCAGGAGAATTGCAACTGGGAAAATATTACATGTCCCAGCCTCCCATTACACTTACTGCATTGTGGTGAATGTACATATATATATTTCACACATAAGTAAGACAGACAGATAGAGGCAAATATGGGCAGACACAGACATACATACACACAAAGAAGCTGACAGACAGATGGACTTTGTAGACAATAATAAAACATAACCAGCAATAAATTCTCTATCTGGTTGCTCAATTTTGCTTGACTTTGCTAACATATTTGTGTCTAGACAGTATGTGAGAACCAAACAGGAAATTATCTAAATATCTGAGATTGGATTATCTCAGAAATTTAGATTGGAAAAAAAATTGTATTACAACCTCCAGTTTCACCTAGTGTTAAAATATAGGAAAATTTTACCACTGAGAGAACCTGTATGTGGTTGCATGACATGCTTCCAAATTACATCCTACAGTCTGAAAAAATGGCACAGTGAACAATATAGTCCCAGATACATTATGTCTAAATAAAAGACAAAATGGTGATGGCTGTAATGCTTTTGATCATAAGTCATCTAAGCCAGTTTTAACCAACATGAGATAGTTAGGTAGAAGATGGTAAAATAACTGTTTTGCAACACTACATTCTGTTCCTTTACTCTACAAATTTACTTTTGTTTTTATGAATTAATCAGAAAAGGAAAAGTATCACCCACAATTATTTTCAGGGTCTGTAAGACTAATGAGAGGATGTTGCTCTTATATCAGAGACCAAGTCCAAATATTTGCGACAAAGTGGATTCTATTGCAGGCACCCAAGGGCCAAGCGGGGGTTTTATAACAGATTAAGTCAAATAATTAACACTAAGAATACTTTCTCCAACAAGCTTCCACACAGCTTCTGTCTACCAACTTTCCCTCCCAAGGCTTTTTTCATTCTGAAGCAATAGTAAACTGCTCTTGCCCAAGGTGTCACTGAATAATCAGACCTGAACCTGCAGTGTAACACCACATGGTTGCTGCAGCAAATCTGTTAACCACACAGCATTAACTGCACCTATGGAAGAAGTAGCAGTAAAACCATTATAACTAACAATGAAACACTGGAAACTGTTAAGCCAGATATTTAACTTTCTATAAAACTAGATCTCATGGCAAATAGAATACCATCTGCTTTGCCAGATCAGATTCGAGCCTGATGCAGCTAGCATGGAAAGCGGACGTTAAACGATGATGATGATGATGTTCCTTCACCTAGGCCGAGTGTGCTCATTTAGACCTGTGAACAACAATATCCCAAATGTGAACATCTTGTTTTTCATTGAAGTATAATGTATCAAGGACAACGTTATCTAATAAGTTCTTGTTTCTTTAATTCAGTAGAGTGTAATTTGAGTCAGATTTGGATGCTATTTCCAGCAGGTCAAGATACTATATACAGCCTTATGCTGTTTGCAGAGATATTTGGAGTTGCATTAAATCATAAGAAAATAAATATACAAACCAGAGTTGTGAGTTAGAAAATTTTAAGTCTTTAGGGAAGACATGATTGTCATACATGAAACTTTTGGCCCTAAAGTCATTATTGTACTTTTGTACCTGTAAATATAAGTTTCCATGCGTAAGAGAAGAAGAAGAAGATCGTCATCATGTCATCATTGTCATCCTCATGATCTTGATGATGATAATCATTATTGTTGTCAAGAAATGTTAAAATACAGGGAGGGAGAGAATTTAATAAAAGAAGTTAGACAAATCCATTTTCTGTAAATATTACAGTTTCTTGTTCAGATGTGCAGGTTCTTTTTCTTACATTTTCTAATACTAGCGGTTGAATGTTCCTCAAATCAAACACTTGATTTTAAAATCAAGCCCTGTTCTCTTTGAAAAGAAAGCCACATTTTACTATTTCGTGAGTGCACTACACCTAAGAAAAAAGTGGGCACGTAAAATACACTTTTTTGAGCATGACCGTTGCCAGTACCGCCTGACTGTCCTTCGTGCCGGTGGCACATAAAAGCACCCACTACACCCTCGGAGTGGTTGGTGTTAGGAAGGGCATCCAGCTGTAGAAACTCTTCCAAATCAGATTGGAGCTTGGTGTAGCCATCTGGTTCACCAGTCCTCAGTCAAATCGTCCAACCCATGCTAGCATGGAAAGCAGACGTTAATCGATGATGATGATCATGTTCATGATTAGAATCCCTTTCATCACAGATTTGCTTGATCACATATGATCTTGCATAGATAACTTGAGTATTAAATAGCTAGTTGTTTTATTTGAAACTATGGGCCTACCAAAAACGTTTGTCTATAAGGCTTTCTAATACTCGGAATGAAATTAGTTTATAAAAATATTTTCTAAAAGACAATGAAGAAAGAAAGGTCTTTCTGGTATGGAAACTATTTTTAGGAAAGAAAATTGGTAAGTTGTGTTATTCTTGGTTTTTCCAAGAGAAATTTGCCTCTGTTGGGAATTATACTAAGATCATAGTTTGACTTGCAAGCATCTTACAATTTCATCAATGCATACAATGCCACAACAATGCATACAAGTTTACAACAAAAATAGTTAACAAGAAAATTACATCAGCATCATCAACGGCAGCAACAACAGATATATCTCATTCAATCAGCTTTTAATATATTTCTTAACTAATGTTTCTAATGCCGATGAAATTAAACTATCAGAGACAGATTGAAAATTTATTTCGAAATTAAATAAATTATCAAATTATCAAAAATAAAAAAAAAGAATTATATATAAATCAATCAATAAAGAAAGAAAAGAAAATTTAGAAAAAAAAAAGATTATATTAGAAAATAAAATGAAACTATTTATTTTTGGTTTTATATTTTCTCACAAGAAGCTTTAATTACAATTTATTTCAATGAAATGAACCTGTTCTGCTATTCCTGTCACTTTGCCAACATTGTACACTTCACTGAACCATCTCAAATATCACTTCTAACTTTGTATTCACATTAATTACATTTTTTTAAATCTCTCCCTAGTTTCACTTTCCATATTATCTTGCCATTTCTTATTGTCCTCAATTTCTACTTGTTTGATGTTATCTATTTTTTAATATATTATCTTTATGCTTTTTCTTTCGTATATTTCTTGTTTGTAGTTTCCTTTTTAATATTTATTGTTTTTCTTTTCTTTTCTTTTTTTTTATTCTGAAATCTATTTTCTGAAAAATGTATTTAGTTATTTATTAATTAATTTTTATTTTATTTTATTTTACTTTAGTCTATTTTGTTGTTAGATTTCTACTATATTTTTAATGGGTTTAGTTTCCCAGCTTTTGTTGCTGATGTTGCTTATTTATCAGTTGAAGCATTTTTTTTTCTTTTGTTTTTGCCTTTATACTAGACCCCCCCCCCACCTCTCTTGTCCCTCTCTCTCCACACCATATAGTTTGATTGCTCTTTTATTTACTTTAATTCTATGTACACAAAGAACACTTGGATATCAATACAATTACATTGATCTTTTGACTGTGTATGTATGCTATTTTAACTTGCATGTATATGATGTGTATATGATTGATATACAAGGTGATATGTGATGTATATATATATGATGGGGAATTTACATTATTTTTTCCTATCTTATTTTCCCTGCACGTGTTTGAATGGGTGCAAGAAAAAAAAATTTTCATTGGCACTTAGACGAACAGACAGACAAGTAGAGAGAAAGGAGTATATACGTATGATATAAGCTCTGAAAATATTTAAGTATTTTCTGGAATTAGTGTTAGCATTTGACTTTTGCAGTCAAAACTCTGTTGAAAGTATTTCCATGCCCTCTTGCAGCTTAAACTATATTCTCTTGTGTATGTATATGTGTGCGTGTATTTATGAATATTTATAAGTGTCTATAAATTGTGAAGTGTACATAAGCATGTGTTTATTTATAAATATTTATATGTGTCTATGTAATTAGAAGTGCTGCAGATGGGAGTGTGACTGTGTATGTAGATAAATGCAAAGAAAGAAAATAAGTGTTTATTAATATTTAATATTTAAGGTGCGAGCTGGTAGAAATGTTAGCACGCTTAAGAGTATTTCGTCTCTCTTTATGTTCTGAGTTCAAATCCTGCCGAGGTCAACTTTGCCTTTCATCTGTCAGGGGTTGATAAATTAAGTACCATGGAGGCGCAATGGCCCAGTGGTAAGGGCAGCGGACTCGTGGTTGGAGGATCATGGTTTCGATTCCCAGACTGGGCGTTGTGTGTGTTTGTGGAGCAAAAACACCTAAAGCTCCATGAGGCTCCGGCAGGGGGTGGTCGCAACCCTTGTTGTACTCTTTCACCCCAACTTTCTCTCACTCTTTCTTCCTGTTTCTTGAGTAATGCAGCAATGGACTGGCATCCCGTCCAGCTGGCGGGGAACACATACGCCATAGAAACCAGGAAACCAGGCCCATGAGCCTGGCTAGGCTTTAAAAGGGTGCATAATAATAAAAAAAAAAAATTAAGTTGCATACTGGGGTTGATCTAATCGACTGGCTCCCTCCCCAAAAATTTCGGGCCTTATGTCTAGAGTAGAAAAGAATATTAGTCATGAAATTAAGGTGGTGAGCTGACGGAATTGTTATTGCACCAGAAAAAGGCTTAGCAGCATCTTGTCCGACTTTACATTCTGAGTCCAAACGCTCTCAAGGTTGACTTTTCCCTTCATCCTTTTGGGGTCAATAAAATTAGTACCAGTTGAGCATTGGGGTCAATGCAATCAACTTATCCACTCTCAAAAAATTGTTTGAAACCAATATCAATAGTAAAATTCCTGTAGAGTGAATTTAAATGCGTGTATGTGTGTGTGCTTGTGTGTATGTTTGTGCGTGTGCATATGTGCATATTTGTGCGGGTGTGTGTGTGTGTACACTTGCTCACATGAAAAATATGTGTGTATGTGTGCATTCTTTTACTTGTTTCAGTCATTTGAATGCAGCCATGCTGGAGCATCTCCTTTTAGTCAAGCAAATCGACCCCAGGACTTATTCTATGTAAGCCTAGTACTTATTCTATCGGTCTCTTTTGCCGAATCGCTAAGTTACGGGAATGTAAACACACCAGCATCAATTGTCAAGCGATATTGGGGGGACAAATGTATACACACGCACACACATATATATATATATATATATATATATATACGATGGGCTTCTTTCAGTTTCCATCTACCAAATCCACTCACGAGGCTTTGGTCGGCCTGAAGCAAGCTATAGTAGAAGATACTTGCCCAAGGTGCCACATAGTGGGACTGAACCCAGAACCACACGTGTATATATTTATAAATATAAGTATCTGTATATTTGAAAGTGTCCATACATGTGCAATTGTGTATGTATGTAAGCGCAATGAAAGAAAAACATACTAATATTAATAGAAAAATGCCTATACAGTTAATTTAAATGCATATATATACATGTGTGTGTATGTGTGTGTGCTTATCTATAAATTGTTTGGATTTTAGTAAAGATATTTAAGCTCCTATTCTATTTGAAGAATGTCCATACAATAATTTATGTGTATGGTTTTTGCATCCATATTTGCTCCTTGGTTTCATTAAATGATATTTATTATAACTTACTGACATTCTAAAACACATTTATATCGCTTAAGCTTTTATTTCTAAATGATTTATAGCTATAATTAATTATTTAACCTATACCCATAAAAGAGTGAGTATCAGAAAAGTTATGAGCATACTCTTGGATGACAGTTTCTAATATATTAATAAGTTTTATTTGTTTGAATTTAGACAACATAGAAAATATATACTTAATGGTGTCTTTACTCACTTATATCTAAAATACTGCATCACTAAGTTTACGTCATGAATATTTGAAAATATTCATTCTAAATTATTGTCTAAATCAATGACTAGAATCAGAATAAATTAAGTGTGAATTTTGTATCAGTTGCTCAACTGTGTCCTCTTACCCTAAAACTTTAGAAAAGACTATGCATCATCAACATCATCATGATCATCATCACCATCGTTGTTTTCATCGTCATCATCATTATCATTGTCATTCTACGTCCACTTTCCATGCTGGCATGGGTTCGATGGATCATCATGGTCCAAGTTATTTCTTATGAAGAGGGTGGGTTAGGAGTGCAATACTCTCATAGACTGGTTCTCCTGCTTGTCATTTAGCTCGGTTTCTGAGACTGGATTCCCATCTCATTGCCAACGACTTTACAAAATATACTGAGTATAATTTTCTTCTGGCTCCAAGGCATGATTAGATGATTCTCACAATCCTTCACTTTCTCTGTTTAGTTTAGGAGAGAGAACAATGAAAGGAGAGAGGCCAGAATGGGTTGGTGGAAGAAGCATGAGTGTATCTGTAGAGCAGTATTTCTCAACCGGGGTTCCCTGGAACCCTAGGGTTTCCTCAAAAAGTTCCTAGGGGTTCCACCAGAAAGAGTGAAATAAGCTAATTTCATGATCATAATATCACTATACATGCACAACATATTATTGGTTATTGTAATATACAAAAAATATAACAACCATTGCAGATATATTTAGTGATGTCTGTAATTTATGGGTACCTCATATATATATATATATACATATGTGCATATATATATATATATAATATTTATCATGTGAAGTGCAATGAAAAAATATGAGAAAGATGTGGTGTATAATTTTTTTGTGCAGGGGTTCCGAAAGACATGTAATTTATTTTAAGGGTTACACAAGGGTAAAAAGGTAAAAGAGGTTGAGAAATACTGTTGTAGGCTACTAAGTAACAAAAAATATGTACTTTTGTTCAGGTGACTGATGAGGAGAATAGGAGAGAGAGTAGTGCCAGTAGAAAGGCCAGAATAGGTGCATGAAAGGAACAAGAGTACAATGAAATAATGTTATTGAGATGGAAAGCAGGGAGAGAATGATGGACAAACAAGAGGAAGTGATGAGTGACAATAGCAGTGGCCCAAAAGAGAGAGAAAGAGTGGTTGTTTGCAGTAGAGAAAGGGTGAACACATAGTGCATTAAGTATAAATGATTCAATGCAGAAGGCAGAGTTTGGTATTTATATAATATGCATAGCAAAACTGCAAACCAAATTTATTTTCTGCACAAAAAATTAAATCTTTTCATATATGAGAAAATTATTGTGATATAATTGAGGCAATAACAGAACCTTCTAATGCTTGCTCGACCTGCAAGAAATAGCAGCCAAATCTTTCTCAAAAACATCAACTACCATTACATTGAGAAACTACCATTACATTACACTACATTACTACCATTACATTGAAGAAACCTTTTGGATACAAACAGGCAAAGCTTTTTTCTCTATTTGATTCCAGTAAACTTGCACTCTCAAAGATATATCTTTATCAATCGACTCCTTGCCGATAATAGGATAAGAAATAGCCATGTATATATCACTCAAAATACTAAAAAATATACAACATTCCACTTCACTCGCTGAGTATATCTGGAGTTGAAAGGATAATTATATTAGCATTTATAAAATCGACTTCCTGTATACAGCACAGGCATTATATATACACTTAAAGATATAGGTTAATCACAATTCGTTTGATCATAAATCTGCAGGAGGCTGAATGAGTTGAAATTAAACAGCAACAGCTTAACTATGATAAATTTTCTGTGAAAACTTTACCACTGCAAAATAAAACATCTGTAGACTGTTCAGATATAAGGAACAGTGTTACAGTTCCAGAATAAAACACAACAGAGTAAATAACAAAACACCCTTCAACTGATTAGTGCAATGCACTTCAACCACTGGCAGTGTGCTGCAGATTCAAGACAAAAATTGCATTGCTTTGTTCCATTCTTAAATGCTTGCACCTTATCTAATACTATCCATGGAATACTGGTGATCTCTTCTTTGTTTCTTGAGAGAATAGATTATATACAAATACAAAATAGGAAAGAATTTTTGTATGGGACAATCATCATCATTATAATAATTGATTAATGTCCCCTTTCCATGCTAGCATGGGTGGGATGGTTTCACAAGAGCCAACAAGGCCAAAGCCTGCACCAGACTTCTGTGACTGTTTAGGCAGGATTTTTACAGCTGGATGCCCTTCCTAACACCAACCACTCATCAGAGTGAACTTAGTGCTTTTTTCATGGCACAAGCACAGGCAATGTGAGTAGTGCTTTTTACATGGCACAAGCACAGGCGAGGTCAGTTTTGACAAGGTTTTTACAGCTGGATGCCCTTCCAAACACCAACCACTCATCAGAGTGGACTGGATGTTTTTAAGTGATACTTGCACTAACAAGGTCACCAAGTACTTGCATGACAAAAAAAAAAAACTTTCAAGAGAGGAGGAGGCATTGAAGGAGGTGATTTTGTGTTGGATGATGAAAAGGTTGTAGTGAGACAGATACAGGTGTCTTGCTGCAGAGGAAGTACAAGGTTACCTGGCCAGAGAAAGAAAGATCAGGAATGAAGACAGAAACAGGTGTGCTACTGCAAAGGAAATACACAGCTACCCAACTTGAGAGTGGTGCAGGAGAAGGAGAGAGTGTGGGAGACAGCAGGATAGAGATGGTAGGAAAATGTTGGGCATACTCACAAGGGATGGGATTGGGATCAGAATATAAATGGGATGGTTGAGTAAAGGAAGAGAGAGTTATAGATGGTGGCAAGTGCCAGGGCATACTCTTGAGGTTCAAATGCCATAATATAAGAGGCAGGATATTGCGATGGGAGTGCGAGTAAGTGGCAAAAGACCAGGGTATGTACAGAGTTGGGGGGCTACTGGATAACAATGATACAGGGGTATGAGGACAGAATTGGGGAGTGAGAGCTAGGTATAGTGTATGAAGGAGTTATGTGTGTATGGAACATATGGGCTGGGGGCTAGCAAATAGGAATAATAGAGTGAGACAAGGCATGTGGGTAGAACACACAGGTCGGGGCAGCAGAGAGCAATGATGCAGTGGCACAGGGCCAAGAGGACAGGATTGGGGAATGGGAGGTAATCAAAGTACATGAAGCGGAAATGTGAAGAAGAAAAAATATATAGAGACATGGTTCTGTTTGTTATAGTAGAGGGTATGAGAAGTTTCCTTGTTAAGTGTGGGTGGTACACACAGCGCTTCTAGAACTCAGTTTCCCTGATGTGGGTCTTTCCAAGAACTTCATATTGCCAGACATCTCAGTAGATTGTCATTTCTTCCGTGAGGCCAACTTCTTGAGATCAGTCCTTACCACTTCATCCCACATCTTCTTGGGTCTCCCTCTTTCAGTGATCGGCACTTCTTAATGCAGCTGTCTTCACTCATATGCATCACTGTTGCTTCAATTATCAGTGCAACAAAAGAAACCTTTTGGATACGGACATACAAAGCTTTTTCTCTATTTAATTCCAGTAAACCTGCACTCTCAAATGTATATCTTTATCAATCGACCCTTTGCAGATTATAGGATAAGAAATAGCTATGTACATTTCACTAAAAATGCTAAAAAAATATACAACATTCCACTTCACTCTCTGAGTATATCTGGAGTTGAAAGGATAATTATATTAGCATTTATAAAACCGACTTCCTGTATATAGCACAGGCATTATATATATATTAATTCTAGGGAGCACAATTTCTTTCACCTGGAGAAGTACAACATTCTGTTATAACTAATTGCAATTCAGGATGCAAGATCAAATTTGAGTAATTCTTGAAAATAAATCAATAACTACTTATTGAGAAATTGCAAACTACCTACTGACTACAATATCTTATTTTCTAGATAGGAGATATGCCACATTCTGAAATATGACCATATATTTCAAAGAAGTAAAAAAAACATTCATTTATTCATCGAAATTAAAATTTCACCATCAAAGACACTTCAAATTCTTTTGTGTATTTTATACACATAGCACCGAAGAGAGAGCAATATCAATGTTTTTATTGCGTGTATAGAATGAAAACAACGTGTGTTCCACGCATAGCACTAAAAAATATTTATGGGATGCATTTCACAAATTTTTTTCTGACAACCGATAAAATGTCAATCTATTGTTGTCTATCATATTTCAACGTTTCTGAGAAAATTTTTTGTTTCTTTTATTATCACACTGTTTCCTAATCTCAGTCGCCTGAACAATTGGAAACATGAAATTCAGAGTTACACTTCAAGAACTTCTAGGTTTCACTAAAATGTGTGCACGTGTGTGTGTGTGTATTCATGTGTGCGTTTTTATACGTATATACTCTGATTGTGTGTGTACATACTTATGTACATAAACATATATATTAGTGTAAAGCCTTGTTTCATATATTGTACAGCTGTATGTATGCCCGAGGAAACCATAAAACTCCTCAATGTGAAATCCTTACACTCAGTGTACGTTTCTACCTATATTTTATCACTTTGCACATGAGTAAAACTTTGGTCATATCTAACACATTTTAAAATTCATAACAATCTACTACTACTATTACTACTACTACTATTACTACTACTACTACCACTACTTTCATCAGTGTTATTAAATATGTGACATGACATAAATATCTTTCTCCCTCCGCACGATCATTGTCAGTTCGCTTTTCTGTTTGGTGGTCTTTTCATTTCATATTAATTTCTCATAAGCAATTAACTACAAATTATTTTGTGCTATCTATTGATTATTTTATTTTCAAAAATAGGACACATATACATGGAAACTATTGTTCGCTATCGAGAGATGAACAATCAGTAAAACATGCTTCAAACTTGCTAGAAACACAAATGCATTTCAAAGAATATTACTATTGTCTATCTTCTTAATGTCAATTACTGTATATTCTTACTGTAACATATATTATCACTATGATAGAAAAATCAAATGTATGTGTGTTTAGCAGTGTTTTGTATTAGGTAAGAATAGAGTCAGCATTGAATGGTTACGTCTGATTATCACACGTTAAGTAAGGTACATGTATTAGTTAGTGTGTGTGTGTGTGTGTGGCCGCGTGTGTATAATAAATTTCCGTTGGTTTCGGAGATTAGTATTCAGTTGTATGATCGACTAAATTATCTGTTTTTTTAATTCATGTGAAGTTACTAAATATTTTACTAAATATTTTACTAGATATTCGACAGACACGTGTATTCATAAAGTAATTCTCGCATAGTTCCACCGTGACATTATATGACAAAGCTGAACATTAATTTTTAAATTACAGTTACAGTCCATCCAACGAGTTTTCACACAGTTTCCATCAGCCCAATTTCACCCATGGGGCATATGTTTATTTCCAGGCTTTAGCAGAGGAATCCTTCAGAAGCTGTCACTTTATGAGATCGGACCAAGAACCTCGTCATTTTGATTGGAATTGCCTTGCCATTCAAGGGATTTCTTAAGCATGCTATATCTACACCTCCCACACACACATTATGTACAACAAATGTGTATAAGGAAGAATTACTTCTGCTGGCCATTCAAAACTATTGGATATATACCAGGAGGTACCTAAAAGTCACCGGAAACGTTCTCTGTGGGACAAACCTGTTGTAATTCAGGCTTCTACCACTAGATGCCACTTGATGTGAAGTTTACAAGTAGTTTCCATGCTTTAGAAATGGTTACTTGTCGCTTGATGACCAACCTCGTTCAGGACAACCATCGATCTCCCCGAACAAATGAAAACATCATGAAAATTCATGAACTGTTCTTGGAGGACCATCACCGAACAATTGACAAACACGTTGATAAGACTGGTGTCTCCTGGAGCTCCTGCCAACGAATTTTGAGTGAAGAATTGCGCATGAAAACTGTTGTGGCAAAATTTGTATGACACTTGCTCACAGAAGATCAAAAGCAGTCATGACAGAATGCATGTTGTGAACTGAAAGAACAGCTGCAAGTTGATCCGGGCGTTTTTTGAAGGTCATCATTGGTGATGAAAGCTGGTGCTATGGAATTTGAGGATGAAGAAGAGGTGAAGAAAAAACGACAGAAGCATTAAAAGACATCACTTCGCAAGAGTTCCAGCACTGCTTCGAACTGTGAAAGACCCACCTGGACTGATGCATTACTTCAAATGGATAACTATGTAAGCATGTAACACTAAATGAATAAAATAATATTGCGAAATTCTGGTTTCGTTTGGATACCCCCTCGTATATAGATATGTATGTATGCATATATCGTCGTTTAACGTCCGCTTTCCATGCTAGCATGGGTTGAACGATTTGACTGAGGACTGGTGAAACCAGATGGCTACACCAGGCTCCAATCTGATTTGGCAGAGTTTCTACAGCTGGATGTCCTTCCTAACGCCAACCATTACGAGAGTGTAGTAGATGCTTTTACCTGCGGGCAGTACTGGCAACGACCACGCTCAAAATGGTGTATTTTACGTGCCACCCGCACAGGAGGCAGTTCGGCGGCACTGGCAACGATTGGTTTCGTGTTGGGAAAGATATCTCTCAACAATTATTCAAGTCTCTACGTTGAGACGTTGGTGTTCCTCTCCGTCTGGAATACGGTACCGGCCGGTAACGTATTTTTCTGCAATATATGGATAATTTATCCTGATCACGCTATTTATAGCATTCTCACGCGTTTGAGAAATGAATTTATTTCTGTATCTTATATAT